>NW_026778965.1:52500-122500 GCF_030144855.1 Hypanus sabinus | reverse complement strand
AGGTACAACCCAAAGATTTATTTTCTTGCGGCCATACTCAATAAATCCATTATAGAATAATAAGCATAACAGAATCAATGAAAGACCACAGTGACCTGTGCGTTCAACCAGAGTGTAGAGGGCAACAAACTGTGCAAATACAAAAATGAAAGAAAGAATTATAATAAATAATTAAGCATGTGCATGGCATGAGGTGTCTCCAGTTCAAGTTCACTTTATTGTTATTCAACCGTACACATAAAGTATACCGTCAAAACAAAACGACGTTCCTCCGGACCAAGGTGCACAACACAGTACATATAACTCACACACACAACACATAAAGTATACCGTCAAACGAAACAACGTTCCTCCGGACCAAGGTGCACAACATAGTACATATAAGACACACACACACACAACACATAAAGTATACTGTCAAACGAAACAACGTTCCTCCGGACCAAGGTGCACAACACAGTACATATAACTCACACACACAACACATAAAGTATACCGTCAAACGAAACAACGTTCCTCCGGACCAAGGTGCACAACACAGTACATATAACTCACACACACAACACATAAAGTATACCGTCAAACGAAACAACGTTCCTCCGGACCAAGGTGCACAACACAGTACATATAACTCACACACACACAACACATAAAGTATACTGTCAAACGAAACAACGTTCCTCCGGACCAAGGTGCACAACACAGTACATATAACTCACACACACAACACATAAAGTATACCGTCAAACGAAACAACGTTCCTCCGGACCAAGGTGCACAACACAGTACATATAACTCACACACACACAACACATAAAGTATACAGTCAAACGAAACAACGTTCCTCCGGACCAAGGTGCACAACACAGTACATATAACTCACACACACACAACACATAAAGTATACAGTCAAACGAAACAATGTTCCTCCAGACCAAGGTGCACAACACAGTACATATAACTCACACACACAACACATAAAGTATACCGTCAAACAAAACAACGTTCCTCCGGACCAAGGTGCACAACACAGTACATATAACTCACACACACACATAAAGTATACCGTCAAACGAAACAACATTCCTCCGGACCAAGGTGCACAACACAGTACTTATAACTCACACACACACACACAACACATAAAGTATACCGTCAAATGAAACAACATTCCTCCGGACCAAGGTGCACAACACAGTACATATAACTCACACACACACAACACATAAAGTATACCGTCAAACGAAACAATGTTCCTCCGGACCAAGGTGCACAACACAGTACATATAACTCACACACAACACATAAAGTATACCGTCAAACGAAACAACGTTCCTCCAGACCAAGGTGCACAACACAGTACATATAACTCACACACAACACATAAAGTACACCATCAAACAAAACGACGTTCCTACGGACCAAGGTGCACAACACAGTACATATAACTCACACACAACACACAACACATAAAGTATACCGTCAAACGAAACAACGTTCCTCCGGACCAAGGTGCACAACACAGTACATATAACTCACACACACACACAACACATAAAGTATACCGTCAAACGAAACAACGTTCCTCCGGACCAAGGTGCACAACACAGTACATATAACTCACACACACACAACACATAAAGTATACCGTCAAAACAAAACGACGTTCCTCCAGACCAAGGTGCACAACACAGTACATATAACTCACAAAAAAACAACACATAAAGTATACAGTCAAACGAAACAACGTTCCTCTGGACCAAGGTGCACAACACAGTACATATAACTCACACACACACACAACACATAAAGTATACCGTCAAATGAAACAAATTTCCTCTGGACCAAGGTGTACAACACAGTACATATAACTCACACACACACACACACACACACACACAACACATAAAGTATACCATCAAACGAAACAACGTTCCTCCGGACCAACGTGCACAACACAGTACATATAACTCACACACACACAACACATAAAGTATACCGTCAAACGAAACAACGTTCCTCCGGAACAAGGTGTACAACACAGTACATATAACTCACACACACACAACACATAAAGTATACCGTCAAATGAAACAAATTTCCTCTGGACCAAGGTGTACAACACAGTACATATAACTCACACACACACACACACACACACACACACACACAACACATAAAGTATACCATCAAACGAAACAACGTTCCTCCGGACCAACGTGCACAACACAGTACATATAACTCACACACACACAACACATAAAGTATACCGTCAAACGAAACAACGTTCCTCCGGAACAAGGTGTACAACACAGTACATATAACTCACACACACACAACACATAAAGTATACCGTCAAACGAAACAACGTTCCTCTCGACCAAGGTGCACAACACAGTACGTGTAACTCACATACACACAACACATAAAGTATACCGTCAAACGGAACAACGGACCAAGGTGCACAACACAGTACATATAACTCACACACAACACATAAAGTACACCATCAAACAAAACGACGTTCCTCCGGACATACATGGTAAATGGTAGGGCAATGAAGAATGCAGTAGAACAGAGTGATCTGGGAAAAATGGTGCATAGTTCCCTGAAGGTGGAATGTCATGTGGACAGGGTGGTGAAGAAAGCTTTTGGTATGCTGGCCTTTATAAATCAGAGCATTGAGTATTGGAGTTGGGATGTGATGTTGAAATTGTACAAGGATTGGTGAGGCCAAATTTGGAGTATTGTGTACAGTTCTGGTCACCGAATTATAGGAAAGATGTCAACAAAATAGAGAGAGTACAGAGGAGATTTATGAGAATGTTACCTGGGTTTCAACACCTAAGTTACAGAGAAAGGTTGAACAAGTTAGGTCTTTATTCTTTGGAGCGTAGAAGGTTGGGGGGGGGGGGGGATGTGATAGAGGTATTTAAAATTATGAGGGGGATAGATAGAGTTGACGTGGATAGGCTTTTTCCATTGAGAGTAGGGGAGATTCAAACAAGAGGACATGAGTTGAGAGTTAAGGGGCAAAAGTTTAGATGTAACACGAGGGGGAACTTCTTTACTCAGAGAGTGGTAGCTGTGTGGAACGAGCTTCCAGTAGAAGTGGTAGAGGCAGGTTTGATGTTGTCATTTAAAGTAAAATTGGACAGGTATACGGACAGGAAAGGAATGGAGGGTTATGGGCTGAGTGCAGGTCGGTGGGACAAGGTGAGAGGAAGCGTTCAGCACGGGCTAGAAGGGCCGAGATGGCCTGTTTCCGTGCTGTAATTGTTACATGGAATTGTTATATGTCCTTGACCGTCCAAAGCGGAGTTAAGCCTTTCCTCTCTAAACTGGAACTGGCTGTGGAGGCCAAGTCATCAGGGAATTTTAAAGCAGTATGTCCTTGATTAGTCAGAGGGGCTACAGGGTGAACGGGGTTGAGAGGGAATGGCGGAACAGACTCGATGGGCTAAATGGCCTAATTCTGCTCAAATGTCTTCTGGTCGTAGTTCTTAACACCCTTAATTCATGTGCGACTTGATGGGAACGTCCCATTTTGACCCCGAACGCCAGCGACTGACTGTCTGGATTAGAGAGGGTGCAGAGGAGATTCACCAGGATGCTGTCTGGATTAGAGAGGGTGCAGAGGAGATTCACCAGGATGCTACCTGGATTAGAGAGGGTGCAGAGGAGATTCACCAGGATGCTGCCTGGATTAGAGAGGGTGCAGAGGTGATTCACCAGGACGCTGCCTGGATTAGAGAGGGTACAGAGGAGATTCACCAGGATGCTGCCTGGATTAGAGAGGGTGCAGTGGAGATTCACCAGGATGCTGCCTGGATTAGAGAGGGTGCAGAGGAGATTCACCAGGATGCTGCCTGGATTAGAGAGGGTGCAGAGGAGAATCACCAGTATGCTCCCTGGATGAGAGAGGGTGCAGAGGAGATTCACCAGGATGCTGCCTGGATTAGAGAGTGTGCAGAGGAGATTCACCAGGATGCTGCCTGGATTAGAGAGGGTGCAGAGGAGATACACCAGGATGCTGCCGGGATTAGAGAGGGTGCAGAGGAGATTCACCAGGATGCTGTCGGGATTAGAGAGGGTGCAGAGGAGATTCACCAGGATGCTGTCGGGATTAGAGAGGGTGCAGAGGAGATTCACCAGGATGCTGCCTGGATTAGAGAGGGTGCAGAGGAGATTCACCAGGACGCTGCTTGGATTAGAGAGGGTGCAGAGGAGATTCACCAGGATGCTCCCTGGATGAGAGAGGGTGCAGAGGAGATTCACCAGGATGCTGTCGGGATTAGAGAGGGTGCAGAGGAGATTCACCAGGATGCTGTCGGGATTAGAGAGGGTGCAGAGGAGATTCACCAGGATGCTGCCTGGATTAGAGAGGGTGCAGAGGTGATTCACCAGGACGCTGCCTGGATTAGAGAGGGTGCAGAGGAGATTCACCAGGATGCTCCCTGGATGAGAGAGGGTGCAGAGGAGATTCACCAGGATGCTCCCTGGATTAGAGAGGGTACAGAGGAGATTCACCAGGATGCTGCCTGGATTAGAGAGGGTGCAGAGGAGATTCACCAGGATGCTGCCTGGATTAGAGAGGGTGCAGAGGAGATTCACCAGGATGCTGCCTGGATTAGAGAGGGTACAGAGGAGATTCACCAGGATGCTGCCTGGATTAGAGAGGGTGCAGAGGAGATTCACCAGGATGCTGCCTGGATTAGAGAGGGTGCAGAGGAGATTCACCAGGATGCTGCCTGGATTAGAGAGGGTGCAGAGGAGATTCACCAGGATGCTGCCTGGATTAGAGAGGGTGCAGAGGAGATTCACCAGGATGCTGTCTGGATTAGAGAGGGTGCAGAGGAGATTCACCAGGATGCTGCCTGGATTAGAGAGGGTGCAGAGGAGATTCACCAGGATGCTGCCTGGATTAGAGACGGTGCAGAGGAGATTCACCAGGATGCTGCCTGGATTAGAGAGGGTGCAGAGGAGATTCACCAGGACGCTGCCTGGATTAGAGAGGGTGCAGAGGAGATTCACCAGGATGCTGCCAGGATTAGAGAGGGTACAGAGGAGATTCACCAGGATGCTGCCTGGATTAGAGAGGGTACAGAGGAGATTCACCAGGATGCTGCCAGGATTAGAGAGGGTGCAGAGGAGATTCACCAGGATGCTGCCTGGATTAGAGAGGGTGCAGAGGAGATTCACCAGGATGCTGCCTGGATTAGAGAGTGTGCAGAGGAGATTCACTAGGATGCTGCCTGGATTAGAGAGGGTGCAGAGGAGATTCACCAGGATGCTCCCTGGATGAGAGAGGGTGCAGAGGAGATTCACCAGGATGCTGTCGGGATTAGAGAGGGTGCAGAGGAGATTCACCAGGATGCTGTCGGGATTAGAGAGGGTGCAGAGGAGATTCACCAGGATGCTGCCTGGATTAGAGAGGGTGCAGAGGAGATTCACCAGGATGCTGTCTGGATCAGAGAGGGTGCAGAGGAGATTCACCAGGATGCTGTCTGGATCAGAGAGGGTGCAGAGGAGATTCACCAGGATGCTGCCTGGATTAGAGAGGGTGCAGAGGAGATTCACCAGGATGCTGCCTGGATTAGAGACGGTGCAGAGGAGATTCACCAGGATGCTGCCTGGATTAGAGAGGGTGCAGAGGAGATTCACCAGGACGCTGCCTGGATTAGAGAGGGTGCAGAGGAGATTCACCAGGATGCTGCCAGGATTAGAGAGGGTACAGAGGAGATTCACCAGGATGCTTTCTGGATTAGAGAAGGTACAGAGGAGATTCACCAGGATGCTGCCAGGATTAGAGAGGGTGCAGAGGAGATTCACCAGGATGCTGCCTGGATTAGAGAGGGTGCAGAGGAGATTCACCAGGATGCTGCCTGGATTAGAGAGTGTGCAGAGGAGATTCACTAGGATGCTGCCTGGATTAGAGAGGGTGCAGAGGAGATTCACCAGGATGCTCCCTGGATGAGAGAGGGTGCAGAGGAGATTCACCAGGATGCTGTCGGGATTAGAGAGGGTGCAGAGGAGATTCACCAGGATGCTGTCGGGATTAGAGAGGGTGCAGAGGAGATTCACCAGGATGCTGCCTGGATTAGAGAGGGTGCAGAGGAGATTCACCAGGACGCTGCCTGGATTAGAGAGGGTGCAGAGGAGATTCACCAGGATGATCCCTGGATGAGAGAGGGTGCAGAGGAGATTCACCAGGATGCTCCCTGGATTAGAGAGGGTACAGAGGAGATTCACCAGGATGCTGCCTGGATTAGAGAGGGTGCAGAGGAGATTCACCAGGATGCTGCCTGGATTAGAGAGGGTGCAGAGGAGATTCACCAGGATGCTGCCTGGATTAGAGAGGGTACAGAGGAGATTCACCAGGATGCTGCCTGGATTAGAGAGGGTGCAGAGGAGATTCACCAGGATGCTGCCTGGATTAGAGAGGGTGCAGAGGAGATTCACCAGGATGCTGCCTGGATTAGAGAGGGTGCAGAGGAGATTCACCAGGATGCTGCCTGGATTAGAGAGGGTGCAGAGGAGATTCACCAGGATGCTGTCTGGATTAGAGAGGGTACAGAGGAGATTCACCAGGATGCTGTCTGGATCAGAGAGGGTGCAGAGGAGATTCACCAGGATGCTGCCTGGATTAGAGAGTGTGCAGAGGAGATTCACCAGGATGCTGCCTGGATTAGAGAGGGTGCAGAGGAGATTCACCAGGACGCTGCCTGGATTAGAGAGGGTGCAGAGGAGATTCACCAGGATGCTGCCTGGATTAGAGAGGGTACAGAGGAGATTCACCAGGATGCTGCCTGGATTAGAGAGGGTACAGAGGAGATTCACCAGGATGCTGCCAGGATTAGAGAGGGTGCAGAGGAGATTCACCAGGATGCTGCCTGGATTAGAGAGGGTACAGAGGAGATTCACCAGAATGCTGCCTGGATTAGAGAGTGTGCAGAGGAGATTCACCAGGATGCTGCCTGGATTAGAGAGGGTGCAGAGGAGATTCACCGGGATGCTGCCCGGATTAGAGAGGGTGCAGTGGAGATTCACCGGGATGCTGCCTGGATTAGAGAGGGTGCAGAGGAGATTCACCGGGATGCTGCCTGGATTAGAGAGGGTGCAGAGGAGATTCACCAGGATGCTGCCTGGATTAGAGAGGGTGCAGAGGAGATTCACCAGGATGCTGTCTGGATTAGAGAGGGTGCAGAGGGAGATTCACCAGGATGCTGCCTGGATTAGAGAGGGTGCAGAGGAGATTCACCAGGATGCTGCCTGGATTAGTGAGGGTACAGAGGACATTTCCCAGGATGCTGTCTGAATTAGAGAGGGTGCAGAGGAGATTCACCGGGATGCTGTCTGGATTAGAGAGGGTGCAGAGGAGATTCACCAGGATGCTGCCTGAATTAGAGAGGGTGCAGAGGAGATACACCAGGATGCTGCCTGGATTAGAGAGGGTGCAGATGAGATTCACCAGGATGCTGCCTGGATTAGAGAGGGTGCAGAGGAGATTCACCAGGATGCTGTCTGGATTAGAGAGGGTGCAGAGGAGATTCACCAGGATGCTGCCTGAATTAGAGAGGGTGCAGAGGTGATTCACCAGGATGCTGCGTGGATTGGAGAGGGTACAGAGGAGATTCACCAGGATGCTGCCCGGATTGGAGCGGGTGCAGAGGAGATTCACCAGGATGCTGCCTGGATTAGAGAGGGTGCAGAGGAGATACACCAGGATGCTGCCTGGATTAGAGAGGGTGCAGAGGAGATTCACCAGGATGTTGCCTGGATTAGAGAGGGTACAGAGGAGATTCACCAGGATGTTGCCTGGATTAGAGAGGGTGCACAGGAGAATCACCAGGATGCTGCCTGGATTAGAGAGGGTGCAGAGAAGATTCACCAGGATGCTGCCTGGATTAGAGAGGGTGCAGAGGAGAATCACCAGGATGCTGCCTGGATTAGAGAGGGTGCAGAGAAGATTCACCAGGATGTTGCCTGGATTAGAGAGGGTGCACAGGAGAATCACCAGGATGCTGCCTGGATTAGAGAGGGTGCAGAGAAGATTCACCAGGATGTTGCCTGGATTAGAGAGGGTGCAGAGGAGATTCACCAGGACGCTGCCTGGATCAGAGAGGGTGCAGAGGAGATTCACCAGGATGCTGCCTGGATTAGAGAGGGTACAGAGGAGATTCACCAGGATGCTGCCTGGATTAGAGAGGGTGCAGTGGAGATTCACCAGGATGCTGCCTGGATTAGAGAGGGTGCAGAGGAGATTGACCAGGATGCTGCCTGGATTAGAGAGGGTGCAGAGGAGAATCACCAGGATGCTCCCTGGATGAGAGAGGGTGCAGAGGAGATTCACCAGGATGCTGCCTGGATTAGAGAGTGTGCAGAGGAGATTCACCAGGATGCTGCCTGGATAAGAGAGGGTGCAGAGGAGATACACCAGGATGCTGCCGGGATTAGAGAGGGTGCAGAGGAGATTCACCAGGATGCTGTCGGGATTAGAGAGGGTACAGAGGAGATTCACCAGGATGCTGTCGGGATTAGAGAGGGTGCAGAGGAGATTCACCAGGATGCTGCCTGGATTAGAGAGGGTGCAGAGGAGATTCACCAGGACGCTGCCTGGATTAGAGAGGGTGCAGAGGAGATTCACCAGGATGCTCCCTGGATGAGAGAGGGTGCAGAGGAGATTCACCAGGATGCTGTCGGGATTAGAGAGGGTACAGAGGAGATTCACCAGAATGCTGCCTGGATTAGAGAGTGTGCAGAGGAGATTCACCAGGATGCTGCCTGGATTAGAGAGGGTGCAGAGGAGATTCACCGGGATGCTGCCCGGATTAGAGAGGGTGCAGAGGAGATTCACCGGGATGCTGCCTGGATTAGAGAGGGTGCAGAGGAGATTCACCGGGACGCTGCCTGGATTAGAGAGGGTGCAGAGGAGATTCACCAGGATGCTGCCTGGATTAGAGAGGGTGCAGAGGAGATTCACCAGGATGCTGTCTGGATTAGAGAGGGTGCAGAGGGAGATTCAACAGGATGCTGCCTGGATTAGAGAGGGTGCAGAGGAGATTCACCAGGATGCTGCCTGGATTAGTGAGGGTACAGAGGACATTTCCCAGGATGCTGTCTGAATTAGAGAGGGTGCAGAGGAGATTCACCGGGATGCTGTCTGGATTAGAGAGGGTGCAGAGGAGATTCACCAGGATGCTGCCTGAATTAGAGAGGGTGCAGAGGAGATACACCAGGATGCTGCCTGGATTAGAGAGGGTGCAGATGAGATTCACCAGGATGCTGCCTGGATTAGAGAGGGTGCAGAGGAGATTCACCAGGATGCTGTCTGGATTAGAGAGGGTGCAGAGGAGATTCACCAGGATGCTGCCTGAATTAGAGAGGGTGCAGAGGTGATTCACCAGGATGCTGCGTGGATTGGAGAGGGTACAGAGGAGATTCACCAGGATGCTGCCCGGATTGGAGCGGGTGCAGAGGAGATTCACCAGGATGCTGCCTGGATTAGAGAGGGTGCAGAGGAGATACACCAGGATGCTGCCTGGATTAGAGAGGGTGCAGAGGAGATTCACCAGGATGTTGCCTGGATTAGAGAGGGTACAGAGGAGATTCACCAGGATGTTGCCTGGATTAGAGAGTGTGCACAGGAGAATCACCAGGATGCTGCCTGGATTAGAGAGGGTGCAGAGAAGATTCACCAGGATGCTGCCTGGATTAGAGAGGGTGCAGAGGAGAATCACCAGGATGCTGCCTGGATTAGAGAGGGTGCAGAGAAGATTCACCAGGATGTTGCCTGGATTAGAGAGGGTGCACAGGAGAATCACCAGGATGCTGCCTGGATTAGAGAGGGTGCAGAGAAGATTCACCAGGATGTTGCCTGGATTAGAGAGGGTGCAGAGGAGATTCACCAGGACGCTGCCTGGATCAGAGAGGGTGCAGAGGAGATTCACCAGGATGCTGCCTGGATTATAGAGGGTACAGAGGAGATTCACCAGGATGCTGCCTGGATTAGAGAGGGTGCAGTGGAGATTCACCAGGATGCTGCCTGGATTAGAGAGGGTGCAGAGGAGATTCACCAGGATGCTGCCTGGATTAGAGAGGGTGCAGAGGAGAATCACCAGGATGCTCCCTGGATGAGAGAGGGTGCAGAGGAGATTCACCAGGATGCTGCCTGGATTAGAGAGTGTGCAGAGGAGATTCACCAGGATGCTGCCTGGATTAGAGAGGGTGCAGAGGAGATACACCAGGATGCTGCCGGGATTAGAGAGGGTGCAGAGGAGATTCACCAGGATGCTGTCGGGATTAGAGAGGGTGCAGAGGAGATTCACCAGGATGCTGCCTGGATTAGAGAGGGTGCAGAGGAGATTCACCAGGACGCTGCCTGGATTAGAGAGGGTGCAGATGAGATTCACCAGGATGCTCCCTGGATGAGAGAGGGTGCAGAGGAGATTCACCAGGATGCTCCCTGGATTAGAGAGGGTACAGTGGAGATTCACCAGGATGCTGCCTGGATTAGAGAGGGTGCAGAGGAGATTCACCAGGATGCTGCCTGGATTAGAGAGGGTGCAGAGGAGATTCACCAGGATGCTGCCTGGATTAGAGAGGGTACAGAGGAGATTCACCAGGATGCTGCCTGGATTAGAGAGGGTGCAGAGGAGATTCACCAGGATGCTGCCTGGATTAGAGAGGGTGCAGAGGAGATTCACCAGGATGCTGCCTGGATTAGAGAGGGTGCAGAGGAGATTCACCAGGATGCTGCCTGGATTAGAGAGGGTGCAGAGGAGATTCACCAGGACGCTGCCTGGATCAGAGAGGGTGCAGAGGAGATTCACCAGGATGCTGCCTGGATTAGAGAGGGTACAGAGGAGATTCACCAGGATGCTGCCTGGATTAGAGAGGGTGCAGTGGAGATTCACCAGGATGCTGCCTGGATTAGAGAGGGTGCAGAGGAGATTCACCAGGATGCTGCCTGGATTAGAGAGGGTGCAGAGGAGAATCACCAGGATGCTCCCTGGATGAGAGAGGGTGCAGAGGAGATTCACCAGGATGCTGCCTGGATTAGAGAGTGTGCAGAGGAGATTCACCAGGATGCTGCCTGGATTAGAGAGGGTGCAGAGGAGATACGCCAGGATGCTGCCGGGATTAGAGAGGGTGCAGAGGAGATTCACCAGGATGCTGTCGGGATTAGAGAGGGTGCAGAGGAGATTCACCAGGATGCTGTCGGGATTAGAGAGGGTGCAGAGGAGATTCACCAGGATGCTGCCTGGATTAGAGAGGGTGCAGAGGAGATTCACCAGGACGCTGCCTGGATTAGAGAGGGTGCAGAGGAGATTCACCAGGATGCTCCCTGGATGAGAGAGGGTGCAGAGGAGATTCACCAGGATGCTGTCGGGATTAGAGAGGGTGCAGAGGAGATTCACCAGGATGCTGTCGGGATTAGAGAGGGTGCAGAGGAGATTCACCAGGATGCTGCCTGGATTAGAGAGGGTGCAGAGGAGATTCACCAGGACGCTGCCTGGATTAGAGAGGGTGCAGAGGAGATTCACCAGGATGCTCCCTGGATGAGAGAGGGTGCAGATGAGATTCACCAGGATGCTCCCTGGATTAGAGAGGGTACAGAGGAGATTCACCAGGATGCTGCCTGGATTAGAGAGGGTGCAGAGGAGATTCACCAGGATGCTGCCTGGATTAGAGAGGGTGCAGAGGAGATTCACCAGGATGCTGCCTGGATTAGAGAGGGTACAGAGGAGATTCACCAGGATGCTGCCTGGATTAGAGAGGGTGCAGAGGAGATTCACCAGGATGCTGCCTGGATTAGAGAGGGTGCAGAGGAGATTCACCAGGATGCTGCCTGGATTAGAGAGGGTGCAGAGGAGATTCACCAGGATGCTGCCTGGATTAGAGAGGGTGCAGAGGAGATTCACCAGGATGCTGTCTGGATCAGAGAGGGTGCAGAGGAGATTCACCAGGATGCTGTCTGGATCAGAGAGGGTGCAGAGGAGATTCACCAGGATGCTGCCTGGATTAGAGAGGGTGCAGAGGAGATTCACCAGGATGCTGCCTGGATTAGAGACGGTGCAGAGGAGATTCACCAGGATGCTGCCTGGATTAGAGAGGGTGCAGAGGAGATTCACCAGGACGCTGCCTGGATTAGAGAGGGTGCAGAGGAGATTCACCAGGATGCTGCCAGGATTAGAGAGGGTACAGAGGAGATTCACCAGGATGCTGCCTGGATTAGAGAGGGTACAGAGGAGATTCACCAGGATGCTGCCAGGATTAGAGAGGGTGCAGAGGAGATTCACCAGGATGCTGCGTGGATTGGAGAGGGTGCAGAGGAGATTCACCAGGATGCTGCCTGGATTAGAGAGTGTGCAGAGGAGATTCACTAGGATGCTGCCTGGATTAGAGAGGGTGCAGAGGAGATTCACCAGGATGCTGCCTGAATTAGAGAGGGTGCAGAGGAGATACACCAGGATGCTGCCTGGATTAGAGAGGGTGCAGATGAGATTCACCAGGATGCTGCCTGGATTAGAGAGGGTGCAGAGGAGATTCACCAGGATGCTGTCTGGATTAGAGAGGGTGCAGAGGAGATTCACCAGGATGCTGCCTGAATTAGAGAGGGTGCAGAGGTGATTCACCAGGATGCTGCGTGGATTGGAGAGGGTACAGAGGAGATTCACCAGGATGCTGCCCGGATTGGAGCGGGTGCAGAGGAGATTCACCAGGATGCTGCCTGGATTAGAGAGGGTGCAGAGGAGATACACCAGGATGCTGCCTGGATTAGAGAGGGTGCAGAGGAGATTCACCAGGATGTTGCCTGGATTAGAGAGGGTACAGAGGAGATTCACCAGGATGTTGCCTGGATTAGAGAGTGTGCACAGGAGAATCACCAGGATGCTGCCTGGATTAGAGAGGGTGCAGAGAAGATTCACCAGGATGCTGCCTGGATTAGAGAGGGTGCAGAGGAGAATCACCAGGATGCTGCCTGGATTAGAGAGGGTGCAGAGAAGATTCACCAGGATGTTGCCTGGATTAGAGAGGGTGCACAGGAGAATCACCAGGATGCTGCCTGGATTAGAGAGGGTGCAGAGAAGATTCACCAGGATGTTGCCTGGATTAGAGAGGGTGCAGAGGAGATTCACCAGGACGCTGCCTGGATCAGAGAGGGTGCAGAGGAGATTCACCAGGATGCTGCCTGGATTAGAGAGGGTACAGAGGAGATTCACCTGGATGCTGCCTGGATTAGAGAGGGTGCAGTGGAGATTCACCAGGATGCTGCCTGGATTAGAGAGGGTGCAGAGGAGATTCACCAGGATGCTGCCTGGATTAGAGAGGGTGCAGAGGAGAATCACCAGGATGCTCCCTGGATGAGAGAGGGTGCAGAGGAGATTCACCAGGATGCTGCCTGGATTAGAGAGTGTGCAGAGGAGATTCACCAGGATGCTGCCTGGATTAGAGAGGGTGCAGAGGAGATACACCAGGATGCTGCCGGGATTAGAGAGGGTGCAGAGGAGATTCACCAGGATGCTGTCGGGATTAGAGAGGGTGCAGAGGAGATTCACCAGGATGCTGCCTGGATTAGAGAGGGTGCAGAGGAGATTCACCAGGACGCTGCCTGGATTAGAGAGGGTGCAGAGGAGATTCACCAGGATGCTGCCTGGATTAGAGAGGGTGCAGAGGAGATTCACCAGGATGCTGCCTGGATTAGAGAGGGTGCAGAGGAGAATCACCAGGATGCTCCCTGGATGAGAGAGGGTGCAGAGGAGATTCACCAGGATGCTGCCTGGATTAGAGAGTGTGCAGAGGAGATTCACCAGGATGCTGCCTGGATTAGAGAGGGTGCAGAGGAGATACGCCAGGATGCTGCCGGGATTAGAGAGGGTGCAGAGGAGATTCACCAGGATGCTGTCGGGATTAGAGAGGGTGCAGAGGAGATTCACCAGGATGCTGTCGGGATTAGAGAGGGTGCAGAGGAGATTCACCAGGATGCTGCCTGGATTAGAGAGGGTGCAGAGGAGATTCACCAGGACGCTGCCTGGATTAGAGAGGGTGCAGAGGAGATTCACCAGGATGCTCCCTGGATGAGAGAGGGTGCAGAGGAGATTCACCAGGATGCTGTCGGGATTAGAGAGGGTGCAGAGGAGATTCACCAGGATGCTGTCGGGATTAGAGAGGGTGCAGAGGAGATTCACCAGGATGCTGCCTGGATTAGAGAGGGTGCAGAGGAGATTCACCAGGACGCTGCCTGGATTAGAGAGGGTGCAGAGGAGATTCACCAGGATGCTCCCTGGATGAGAGAGGGTGCAGAGGAGATTCACCAGGATGCTCCCTGGATTAGAGAGGGTACAGAGGAGATTCACCAGGATGCTGCCTGGATTAGAGAGGGTGCAGAGGAGATTCACCAGGATGCTGCCTGGATTAGAGAGGGTGCAGAGGAGATTCACCAGGATGCTGCCTGGATTAGAGAGGGTACAGAGGAGATTCACCAGGATGCTGCCTGGATTAGAGAGGGTGCAGAGGAGATTCACCAGGATGCTGCCTGGATTAGAGAGGGTGCAGAGAAGATTCACCAGGATGTTGCCTGGATTAGAGAGGGTGCAGAGGAGATTCACCAGGACGCTGCCTGGATCAGAGAGGGTGCAGAGGAGATTCACCAGGATGCTGCCTGGATTAGAGAGGGTACAGAGGAGATTCACCAGGATGCTGCCTGGATTAGAGAGGGTGCAGTGGAGATTGACCAGGATGCTGCCTGGATTAGAGAGGGTGCAGAGGAGATTCACCAGGATGCTGCCTGGATTAGAGAGGGTGCAGAGGAGAATCACCAGGATGCTCCCTGGATGAGAGAGGGTGCAGAGGAGATTCACCAGGATGCTGCCTGGATTAGAGAGTGTGCAGAGGAGATTCACCAGGATGCTGCCTGGATTAGAGAGGGTGCAGAGGAGATACACCAGGATGCTGCCGGGATTAGAGAGGGTGCAGAGGAGATTCACCAGGATGCTGTCGGGATTAGAGAGGGTGCAGAGGAGATTCACCAGGATGCTGCCTGGATTAGAGAGGGTGCAGAGGAGATTCACCAGGACGCTGCCTGGATTAGAGAGGGTGCAGAGGAGATTCACCAGGATGCTCCCTGGATGAGAGAGGGTGCAGAGGAGATTCACCAGGATGCTCCCTGGATTAGAGAGGGTACAGTGGAGATTCACCAGGATGCTGCCTGGATTAGAGAGGGTGCAGAGGAGATTCACCAGGATGCTGCCTGGATTAGAGAGGGTGCAGAGGAGATTCACCAGGATGCTGCCTGGATTAGAGAGGGTACAGAGGAGATTCACCAGGATGCTGCCTGGATTAGAGAGGGTGCAGAGGAGATTCACCAGGATGCTGCCTGGATTAGAGAGGGTGCAGAGGAGATTCACCAGGATGCTGCCTGGATTAGAGAGGGTGCAGAGGAGATTCACCAGGATGCTGCCTGGATTAGAGAGGGTGCAGAGGAGATTCACCAGGACGCTGCCTGGATCAGAGAGGGTGCAGAGGAGATTCACCAGGATGCTGCCTGGATTAGAGAGGGTACAGAGGAGATTCACCAGGATGCTGCCTGGATTAGAGAGGGTGCAGTGGAGATTCACCAGGATGCTGCCTGGATTAGAGAGGGTGCAGAGGAGATTCACCAGGATGCTGCCTGGATTAGAGAGGGTGCAGAGGAGAATCACCAGGATGCTCCCTGGATGAGAGAGGGTGCAGAGGAGATTCACCAGGATGCTGCCTGGATTAGAGAGTGTGCAGAGGAGATTCACCAGGATGCTGCCTGGATTAGAGAGGGTGCAGAGGAGATACGCCAGGATGCTGCCGGGATTAGAGAGGGTGCAGAGGAGATTCACCAGGATGCTGTCGGGATTAGAGAGGGTGCAGAGGAGATTCACCAGGATGCTGTCGGGATTAGAGAGGGTGCAGAGGAGATTCACCAGGATGCTGCCTGGATTAGAGAGGGTGCAGAGGAGATTCACCAGGACGCTGCCTGGATTAGAGAGGGTGCAGAGGAGATTCACCAGGATGCTCCCTGGATGAGAGAGGGTGCAGAGGAGATTCACCAGGATGCTGTCGGGATTAGAGAGGGTGCAGAGGAGATTCACCAGGATGCTGTCGGGATTAGAGAGGGTGCAGAGGAGATTCACCAGGATGCTGCCTGGATTAGAGAGGGTGCAGAGGAGATTCACCAGGACGCTGCCTGGATTAGAGAGGGTGCAGAGGAGATTCACCAGGATGCTCCCTGGATGAGAGAGGGTGCAGAGGAGATTCACCAGGATGCTCCCTGGATTAGAGAGGGTACAGAGGAGATTCACCAGGATGCTGCCTGGATTAGAGAGGGTGCAGAGGAGATTCACCAGGATGCTGCCTGGATTAGAGAGGGTGCAGAGGAGATTCACCAGGATGCTGCCTGGATTAGAGAGGGTACAGAGGAGATTCACCAGGATGCTGCCTGGATTAGAGAGGGTGCAGAGGAGATTCACCAGGATGCTGCCTGGATTAGAGAGGGTGCAGAGGAGATTCACCAGGATGCTGCCTGGATTAGAGAGGGTGCAGAGGAGATTCACCAGGATGCTGCCTGGATTAGAGAGGGTGCAGAGGAGATTCACCAGGATGCTGTCTGGATCAGAGAGGGTGCAGAGGAGATTCACCAGGATGCTGTCTGGATCAGAGAGGGTGCAGAGGAGATTCACCAGGATGCTGCCTGGATTAGAGAGGGTGCAGAGGAGATTCACCAGGATGCTGCCTGGATTAGAGACGGTGCAGAGGAGATTCACCAGGATGCTGCCTGGATTAGAGAGGGTGCAGAGGAGATTCACCAGGACGCTGCCTGGATTAGAGAGGGTGCAGAGGAGATTCACCAGGATGCTGCCAGGATTAGAGAGGGTACAGAGGAGATTCACCAGGATGCTGCCTGGATTAGAGAGGGTACAGAGGAGATTCACCAGGATGCTGCCAGGATTAGAGAGGGTGCAGAGGAGATTCACCAGGATGCTGCGTGGATTGGAGAGGGTGCAGAGGAGATTCACCAGGATGCTGCCTGGATTAGAGAGTGTGCAGAGGAGATTCACTAGGATGCTGCCTGGATTAGAGAGGGTGCAGAGGAGATTCACCAGGATGCTCCCTGGATGAGAGAGGGTGCAGAGGAGATTCACCAGGATGCTGTCGGGATTAGAGAGGGTACAGAGGAGATTCACCAGGATGCTGTCGGGATTAGAGAGGGTGCAGAGGAGATTCACCAGGATGCTGCCTGGATTAGAGAGGGTGCAGAGGAGATTCACCAGGACGCTGCCTGGATTAGAGAGGGTGCAGAGGAGATTCACCAGGATGCTCCCTGGATGAGAGAGGGTGCAGAGGAGATTCACCAGGATGCTCCCTGGATTAGAGAGGGTACAGAGGAGATTCACCAGGATGCTGCCTGGATTAGAGAGGGTGCAGAGGAGATTCACCAGGATGCTGCCTGGATTAGAGAGGGTACAGAGGAGATTCACCAGGATGTTGCCTGGATTAGAGAGGGTGCAGAGGAGATTCACCAGGATGCTGCCTGGATTAGAGAGGGTGCAGAGGAGATTCACCAGGATGCTGCCTGGATTAGAGAGGGTGCAGAGGAGATTCACCAGGATGCTGCCTGGATTAGAGAGGGTGCAGAGGAGATTCACCAGGATGCTGTCTGGATTAGAGAGGGTGCAGAGGAGATTCACCAGGATGCTGTCTGGATCAGAGAGGGTGCAGAGGAGATTCACCAGGATGCTGCCTGGATTAGAGAGGGTGCAGAGGAGATTCACCAGGATGCTGCCTGGATTAGAGACGGTGCACAGGAGATTCACCAGGATGCTGCCTGGATTAGAGAGGGTGCAGAGGAGATTCACCAGGACGCTGCCTCGATTAGAGAGGGTGCAGAGGAGATTCACCAGGATGCTGCCTGGATTAGAGAGGGTACAGAGGAGATTCACCAGGATGCTGCCTGGATTAGAGAGGGTACAGAGGAGATTCACCAGGATGCTGCCAGGATTAGAGAGGGTGCAGAGGAGATTCACCAGGATGCTGCCTGGATTAGAGAGGGTACAGAGGAGATTCACCAGGATGCTGCCTGGATTAGAGAGTGTGCAGAGGAGATTCACCAGGATGCTGCCTGGATTAGAGAGGGTGCAGAGGAGATTCACCGGGATGCTGCCCGGATTAGAGAGGGTGCAGAGGAGATTCACCGGGATGCTGCCTGGATTAGAGAGGGTGCAGAGGAGATTCACCGGGATGCTGCCTGGATTAGAGAGGGTGCAGAGGAGATTCACCAGGATGCTGCCTGGATTAGAGAGGGTGCAGAGGAGATTCACCAGGATGCTGTCTGGATTAGAGAGGGTGCAGAGGGAGATTCACCAGGATGCTGCCTGGATTAGAGAGGGTGCAGAGGAGATTCACCAGGATGCTGCCTGGATTAGTGAGGGTACAGAGGACATTTCCCAGGATGCTGTCTGAATTAGAGAGGGTGCAGAGGAGATTCACCGGGATGCTGTCTGGATTAGAGAGGGTGCAGAGGAGATTCACCAGGATGCTGCCTGAATTAGAGAGGGTGCAGAGGAGATACACCAGGATGCTGCCTGGATTAGAGAGGGTGCAGAGGAGATTCACCAGGATGCTGCCTGGATTAGAGAGGGTGCAGAGGAGATTCACCAGGACGCTGTCTGGATTAGAGAGGGTGCAGAGGAGATTCACCAGGATGCTGCCTGAATTAGAGAGGGTGCAGAGGTGATTCACCAGGATGCTGCGTGGATTGGAGAGGGTACAGAGGAGATTCACCAGGATGCTACCCGGATTGGAGCGGGTGCAGAGGAGATTCACCAGGATGCTGCCTGGATTAGAGAGGGTGCAGAGGAGATTCACCAGGATGCTGCGTGGATTGGAGAGGGTGCAGAGGAGATTCACCAGGATGCTGCCTGGATTAGAGAGTGTGCAGAGGAGATTCACTAGGATGCTGCCTGGATTAGAGAGGGTGCAGAGGAGATTCACCAGGATGCTCCCTGGATGAGAGAGGGTGCAGAGGAGATTCACCAGGATGCTGTCGGGATTAGAGAGGGTGCAGAGGAGATTCACCAGGATGCTGTCGGGATTAGAGAGGGTGCAGAGGAGATTCACCAGGATGCTGCCTGGATTAGAGAGGGTGCAGAGGAGATTCACCAGGACGCTGCCTGGATTAGAGAGGGTGCAGAGGAGATTCACCAGGATGCTCCCTGGATGAGAGAGGGTGCAGAGGAGATTCACCAGGATGCTCCCTGGATTAGAGAGGGTACAGAGGAGATTCACCAGGATGCTGCCTGGATTAGAGAGGGTGCAGAGGAGATTCACCAGGATGCTGCCTGGATTAGAGAGGGTACAGAGGAGATTCACCAGGATGTTGCCTGGATTAGAGAGGGTGCAGAGGAGATTCACCAGGATGCTGCCTGGATTAGAGAGGGTGCAGAGGAGATTCACCAGGATGCTGCCTGGATTAGAGAGGGTGCAGAGGAGATTCACCAGGATGCTGCCTGGATTAGAGAGGGTGCAGAGGAGATTCACCAGGATGCTGTCTGGATTAGAGAGGGTGCAGAGGAGATTCACCAGGATGCTGTCTGGATCAGAGAGGGTGCAGAGGAGATTCACCAGGATGCTGCCTGGATTAGAGAGGGTGCAGAGGAGATTCACCAGGATGCTGCCTGGATTAGAGACGGTGCACAGGAGATTCACCAGGATGCTGCCTGGATTAGAGAGGGTGCAGAGGAGATTCACCAGGACGCTGCCTGGATTAGAGAGGGTGCAGAGGAGATTCACCAGGATGCTGCCTGGATTAGAGAGGGTACAGAGGAGATTCACCAGGATGCTGCCTGGATTAGAGAGGGTACAGAGGAGATTCACCAGGATGCTGCCAGGATTAGAGAGGGTGCAGAGGAGATTCACCAGGATGCTGCCTGGATTAGAGAGGGTACAGAGGAGATTCACCAGGATGCTGCCTGGATTAGAGAGTGTGCAGAGGAGATTCACCAGGATGCTGCCTGGATTAGAGAGGGTGCAGAGGAGATTCACCGGGATGCTGCCCGGATTAGAGAGGGTGCAGAGGAGATTCACCGGGATGCTGCCTGGATTAGAGAGGGTGCAGAGGAGATTCACCGGGATGCTGCCTGGATTAGAGAGGGTGCAGAGGAGATTCACCAGGATGCTGCCTGGATTAGAGAGGGTGCAGAGGAGATTCACCAGGATGCTGTCTGGATTAGAGAGGGTGCAGAGGGAGATTCACCAGGATGCTGCCTGGATTAGAGAGGGTGCAGAGGAGATTCACCAGGATGCTGCCTGGATTAGTGAGGGTACAGAGGACATTTCCCAGGATGCTGTCTGAATTAGAGAGGGTGCAGAGGAGATTCACCGGGATGCTGTCTGGATTAGAGAGGGTGCAGAGGAGATTCACCAGGATGCTGCCTGAATTAGAGAGGGTGCAGAGGAGATACACCAGGATGCTGCCTGGATTAGAGAGGGTGCAGAGGAGATTCACCAGGATGCTGCCTGGATTAGAGAGGGTGCAGAGGAGATTCACCAGGACGCTGTCTGGATTAGAGAGGGTGCAGAGGAGATTCACCAGGATGCTGCCTGAATTAGAGAGGGTGCAGAGGTGATTCACCAGGATGCTGCGTGGATTGGAGAGGGTACAGAGGAGATTCACCAGGATGCTACCCGGATTGGAGCGGGTGCAGAGGAGATTCACCAGGATGCTGCCTGGATTAGAGAGGGTGCAGAGGAGATACACCAGGATGCTGCCTGGATTAGAGAGGGTGCAGAGGAGATTCACCAGGATGTTGCCTGGATTAGAGAGGGTACAGAGGAGATTCACCAGGATGTTGCCTGGATTAGAGAGGGTGCACAGGAGAATCACCAGGATGCTGCCTGGATTAGAGAGGGTGCAGAGAAGATTCACCAGGATGCTGCCTGGATTAGAGAGGGTGCAGAGGAGAATCACCAGGATGCTGCCTGGATTAGAGAGTGTGCAGAGAAGATTCACCAGGATGTTGCCTGGATTAGAGAGGGTGCACAGGAGAATCACCAGGATGCTGCCTGGATTAGAGAGGGTGCAGAGAAGATTCACCAGGATGTTGCCTGGATTAGAGAGGGTGCAGAGGAGATTCACCAGGACGCTGCCTGGATCAGAGAGGGTGCAGAGGAGATTCACCAGGATGCTGCCTGGATTAGAGAGGGTACAGAGGAGATTCACCAGGATGCTGCCTGGATTAGAGAGGGTGCAGTGGAGATTCACCAGGATGCTGCCTGGATTAGAGAGGGTGCAGAGGAGATTCACCAGGATGCTGCCTGGATTAGAGAGGGTGCAGAGGAGAATCACCAGGATGCTCCCTGGATGAGAGAGGGTGCAGAGGAGATTCACCAGGATGCTGCCTGGATTAGAGAGTGTGCAGAGGAGATTCACCAGGATGCTGCCTGGATTAGAGAGGGTGCAGAGGAGATACACCAGGATGCTGCCGGGATTAGAGAGGGTGCAGAGGAGATTCACCAGGATGCTGTCGGGATTAGAGAGGGTGCAGAGGAGATTCACCAGGATGCTGTCGGGATTAGAGAGGGTGCAGAGGAGATTCACCAGGATGCTGCCTGGATTAGAGAGGGTGCAGAGGAGATTCACCAGGACGCTGCCTGGATTAGAGAGGGTGCAGAGGAGATTCACCAGGATGCTCCCTGGATGAGAGAGGGTGCAGAGGAGATTCACCAGGATGCTGTCGGGATTAGAGAGGGTGCAGAGGAGATTCACCAGGATGCTGTCGGGATTAGAGAGGGTGCAGAGGAGATTCACCAGGATGCTGCCTGGATTAGAGAGGGTGCAGAGGAGATTCACCAGGACGCTGCCTGGATTAGAGAGGGTGCAGAGGAGATTCACCAGGATGCTCCCTGGATGAGAGAGGGTGCAGAGGAGATTCACCAGGATGCTCCCTGGATTAGAGAGGGTACAGAGGAGATTCACCAGGATGCTGCCTGCATTAGAGAGGGTGCAGAGGAGATTCACCAGGATGCTGCCTGGATTAGAGAGGGTACAGAGGAGATTCACCAGGATGCTGCCTGGATTAGAGTGGGTGCAGAGGAGATTCACCAGGATGCTGCCTGGATTAGAGAGGGTGCAGAGGAGATTCACCAGGATGCTGCCTGGATTAGAGAGGTTGCAGAGGAGATTCACCAGGATGCTGCCTGGACTAGAGATGGTGCAGAGGAGATTCACCAGGATGCTGTCTGGATTAGAGAGGGTGCAGAGGAGATTCACCAGGATGCTGTCTGGATCAGAGAGGGTGCAGAGGAGATTCACCAGGATGCTGCCTGGATTAGAGAGGGTGCAGAGGAGATTCACCAGGATGCTGCCTGGATTAGAGACGGTGCAGAGGAGATTCACCAGGATGCTGCCTGGATTAGAGAGGGTGCAGAGGAGATTCACCAGGACGCTGCCTGGATTAGAGAGGGTGCAGAGGAGATTCACCAGGATGTGCCAGGATTAGAGAGGGTACAGAGGAGATTCACCAGGATGCTGCCTGGATTAGAGAGGGTACAGAGGAGATTCACCAGGATGCTGCCAGGATTAGAGAGGGTGCAGAGGAGATTCACCAGGATGCTGCCTGGATTAGAGAGGGTACAGAGGAGATTCACCAGGATGCTGCCTGGATTAGAGAGGGTGCAGAGGAGATTCACCAGGATGCTCACTGGATGAGAGAGGGTGCAGAGGAGATTCACCAGGATGCTGTCGGGATTAGAGAGGGTGCAGAGGAGATTCACCAGGATGCTGTCGGGATTAGAGAGGGTGCAGAGGAGATTCACCAGGATGCTGCCTGGATTAGAGAGGGTGCAGAGGAGATTCACCAGGACGCTGCCTGGATTAGAGAGGGTGCAGTGGAGATTCACCAGGATGCTCCCTGGATGAGAGAGGGTGCAGAGGAGATTCACCAGGATGCTCCCTGGATTAGAGAGGGTACAGAGGAGATTCACCAGGATGCTGCCTGGATTAGAGAGGGTGCAGAGGAGATTCACCAGGATGCTGCCTGGATTAGAGAGGGTGCAGAGGAGATTCACCAGGATGCTGCCTGGATTAGAGAGGGTACAGAGGAGATTCACCAGGATGCTGCCTGGATTAGAGAGGGTGCAGAGGAGATTCACCAGGATGCTGCCTGGATTAGAGAGGGTGCAGAGGAGATTCACCAGGATGCTGCCTGGATTAGAGAGGGTGCAGAGGAGATTCACCAGGATGCTGCCTGGATTAGAGAGGGTGCAGAGGAGATTCACCAGGATGCTGTCTGGATTAGAGAGGGTGCAGAGGAGATTCACCAGGATGCTGTCTGGATCAGAGAGGGTGCAGAGGAGATTCACCAGGATGCTGCCTGGATTAGAGAGGGTGCAGAGGAGATTCACCAGGATGCTGCCTGGATTAGAGACGGTGCAGAGGAGATTCACCAGGATGCTGCCTGGATTAGAGAGGGTGCAGAGGAGATTCACCAGGACGCTGCCTGGATTAGAGAGGGTGCAGAGGAGATTCACCAGGATGCTGCCAGGATTAGAGAGGGTACAGAGGAGATTCACCAGGATGCTGCCTGGATTAGAGAGGGTACAGAGGAGATTCACCAGGATGCTGCCAGGATTAGAGAGGGTGCAGAGGAGATTCACCAGGATGCTGCCTGGATTAGAGAGGGTACAGAGGAGATTCACCAGGATGCTGCCTGGATTAGAGAGTGTGCAGAGGAGATTCACTAGGATGCTGCCTGGATTAGAGAGTGTGCAGAGGAGATTCACCAGGATGCTGCCTGGATTAGAGAGGGTGCAGAGGAGATTCACCAGGATGCTGCCTGGATTAGAGAGGGTGGAGAGGAGAATCACCAGGATGCTGCCTGGATTAGAGAGGGTACAGAGGAGATTCACCAGGATGCTGCCTGGATTAGAGAGGGTGCGGAGGAGATTCACCAGGATGCTGCCTGGATTAGAGAGGGTGCGGAGGAGATTCACCAGGATGCTGCCTGGATTAGAGAGGGTGCGGAGGAGATTCACCAGGATGCTGCCTGGATTAGAGAGGGTGCGGAGGAGATTCACCAGGATGCTGCCTGGATTAGAGAGGGTGCAGAGGAGAATCACGCCTTCGGAGGATAAATTGAGCTGGGGCCCAGTTCCCCACCGCTGACCACTTCGACATGAAGTGTTGTTGGAAGTAAGCAATACTGACCCCTGAGGAACACCATTAGTCAGGGACAGACAACCAGAAAAAGACCCCTTTTATTCCCACTCACTGCTTCCTGCTTGTCAGCCATTCCTCTACCTGTTACAGAATATTTCCTTTAACACCGTAAGATTTTGCCTTGTCAAGCAGCCTCATGTGAGGTACCATATCAAATACCTTATGACGTCAACTGCCTCTCCTTTGTCCACCCTGCTTGTTAATTCCTCAAACAATTCTAACAGATTTGTTGGGCGAGATTTCCTTTTAAAGATATCATGCTGACTTTGACTTGTTTTATCATTGGTCTCCAAGTATCCTGAAACTTCATCCTTAATGATCAACTCCAACACTTTCTCAACCTTTGAGGTTAGGCTAACTGGCCTGTAATTTCCTTTCTTTTCTCTTCCTTCCTTCTTAAAGCGTGCAGTGACATTTACAATCTTCCAGTCCTCCTGGACCATGCTGGAAACAAGCGATTCCTGAAAGATCATGACCAATTCATCTGTTACCTCTTCAGGTTCTAAATATTACTATAAGTTGTGACCCTTTTGATTTCAGTAGAAACTATTCACAGCTCTATGGGTTAGAGAACTTTAACCTCCATCCATAATCTTCCTGCGTAAAGAAATTCCTCCTCCTCTCAGTCCTGAAGCATAGCATAGGAAAATTAGGTTACATGAATGTAATGGGATAGCTGGTCACGCACAAAATGCTGGAGGAACTTAACAGGTCAGGTAACATCTATGGAAAAGAGTAAACAGTTGTCGTTTCTGGCTGAGACCTCATCAGGATTGAGAAGTAAGAGGGAAAATGCCAGAATAAAAATGGAGGGGGGGGGAGGGGCTAGCTGGAAGATGATAGGTGAAGCCAGGTGTATAGCGAAGATCGGGGCTGGAGAAGAAAGAATCTGATAGGAGGCGAGAGTGGACAATGGGAGAAAGGGAATGAGAAAGGGACCAGGGGGAAGTAATAGACAGGTGAGAAGAGGTAAAAGGTCAGAGAGGGAAATAGAACAAGATGGGGGTGGAATTTATTTACTGGAAGGAGAAATCAATACTCATGCCATCAAGGCGGAGGCAACCCTGACAGAACATGAGGCACTGCTCCACCCTGAGGGTGACCTAAGCTTGGCACAAGAGGGGGCAATAGATGGACACATAGGAACAGGAATGGAAATCGCAATTAAAATGTTTGGCCATTGGGAGGTCCTCCTTGTGGTGGGTGATGTGGAATTGCTAGAATAGCTTAATTCTCACTTAGAAGTTATCTTCCTAAAACATGTACACAAATGGGCATTGTCTACTCGACTGCAGACAAGATTTTAAAACCTAGTAGGATGGGTCTTCAAAATGTGAATGCAAAAAGTACGCTGAGAATGCATGCTCTCGTCATGACCAGTTTCCATCTGTCATTAACTTCTACCCTTCTACGTGTCACAGACAATCTTTTAGTACATTATAATAATCCAAGTGGATTGGTTCCCCAAATATAAATCACATACAAGGCCTTATATATATATAGTGTGTGTATATATGTATATGTGTGTGTGTGTGTGTATAATTGTTTATAACTTGCACTATTTAATAAGTTATATAACCATATAACAATTACAGCACGGAAACAGGCCATCTTGGCCCTTCTAGTCCGTGTCGAACGCTCACTCTCACCTAGTCCCACCGACCCGCACTCAGCCCATAACCCTCCATTCCTTTCCTGTCCATATCCCTATCCAATTTTACTTTAAATGACAATACCGAACCTGCCTCTACCACTTCTACTGGAAGCTCGTCCCACACAGCTACCACTCTCTGAGTAAAGAAATCCCCCTCATGTTACCCTTAAACTTTTTCCCCCTAACTCTCAACTCCTGTCCTCTTGTTTGAATCTCCCCTACTCTCAATGGAAAAAGCCTATCCACGTCAACTCTATCTATCCCCCTCATAATTTTAAATACCTCTATCAAGTCCCCCCTCAACCTTCTACACTCCAAAGAATAAAGACCTAACTTGTTCAACCTTTCCCTGAAACTTAGGTGCTGAAACCCAGGTAACATTCTAGTAAATCTCCTCTGTACTCTCTCTATTTTGTTGACATCTTTCCTATAATTCGATGACCAGAACTGTACACAATACTCCAAATTCGGCCTTACCAATGCCTTGTACAATTTTAACATCACATCCCAACTCCAATACTCTGATTTATAAAGGCCAAAATACCAAAAGCTTTCTTCACCACCCTGTCCACATGAGATTCCACCTTCAGGGAACTACGTACCATTATTACTAGATCACTCTGTTCTACTGCTTTCTTCAATGCCCTACCATTTACCATTTATGTCCTATTTGGATTATTCCTACCAAAATGTAGCACCTCACACTTATCAGCATTAAACTCCATCTGCCATCGTTCAGCCCACTCTTCTAACTGGCCTAAATCTCTCTGCAAGCTTTGAAAACCTACTTCATTATCCACAACGCCACCTACCTTAGTATCACCTGCATTCTTACTAATCCAATTTACCACCCCATCATCCAGATCATTAATGTATATGAAAAACAACATTGGACCCAGTACAGATCCCTGAGGCACACCACTAGTCACCAGTGTCCAACCTGACAAACAATTATCCACCACTACTCTCTGGCATCTTCCATCCAGCCACTGTTGAATCCATTTTACTACTTCAATATTAATACCTAATGATTGAACCCACCTAACTAATCTTCCACGTGGAACCTTGTCAAAGGCCTTACTGAAGTCCATATAGACAACATCCACTGCTTTACCCTCGACAACTTTCCTCGTAACCTCTTCAAAAAATTCAATAAAATTTGTCAAATGTGACCTTCCACGTACAAATCCATGTTGACTGTTCCTAATCAGACCCTGTCTATCCAGATAATTATATATACCATCTCCAAGAATACTTTCCATTAATTTACCCACCACTGACGTCAAACTGACAGGCCTATAGTTGCTAGGTTTACTCTTAGAACCCTTTTTTTAAACAATGGAACCACATGAGCAATACACCAATCCTCCGGCACCATCCCCATTTCTAATGACATTTGAAATATTTCTGTCAGAGCTCCTGCTATTTCTACACTAACCTCCCTCAAGGTCCTAGGGAATATCCTGTCAGGAACTGGAGATTTATCCACTTTTATATTCCTTAAAAGCACCAATACTTCCTCCTCTTCAATCATCATAGTTTCTATAACTTCCCTACCCTTACACAATTCAATATCCTTCTCCTTAGTGAATACCGAAGAAAAGAAATTGTTCAAAATCTCCCCCATCTCTTTCGGCTCCACACATAGCTGTCCACTCTGATTCTCTAAGGGACCAATTTTATCCCTCACTATCCTTTTGCTATTAATATAACTGTAGAAACCTTTTGGATTTATTTTCACCTTACTTGCCAAAGCAACCTCGTATCTTCTTTTAGCTTTTCTAATCTCTTTCTAAAGATTCTTCTTACATTCTTTATATTCCTCGAGCACCTCATTTACTCCATGCTGCCTATATTTATTGTAGATCTCTCTCTTTTTCCTAACCAAGTTTCCAATATCCTTTGAAAACCATGGCTCTCTCAAACTTTTAATCTTCCCTTTCAACCTAACAGGAACATAAAGATTCTGTACCCTCAAAATTTCACCTTTAAATGACCGCCATTTCTCAATTACATCCTTCCCATAAAACAAATTGTCCCAATCCACTCCTTCTAAATCCTTTTCACTGCCTCAAAGTTAGCCCTTCTCCAATCAAATATCTCAACCCTGGGTCCAGTCCTCTCCTTCTCCATAATTATATTAAAACTAATGGCATTGTGATCACTGGACCCGAAGTGCTCCCAAACACATACCTCCGTCACCTGACCTATTATTTCATTCCCTAACAGAAGATCCAACACTGCCCCTTCTCTAGTTGGTACCTCTATGTATTGCTGCAAAAAACTATTCTGCACACATTTTACAAACTCCAAACCATCCATCCCTTTTACAGAATGGGCTTCCCAGTCTATGTGTGGAAAATTAAAATCTCCCACAATCACAACCCTGTGCTTACTACAAATATCTGCTATCTCCTTGCAAATTTGCTCCTCCAATTCCCACTCCCCATTAAGTGATCTATAATACACTCCTATAAATGTTACTACACCTTTCCCATTCCTCAATTCCACCTAAATAGCCCCTCTAGACGAGCCCTCTAATCTATCCTGCCAGAGCACTGCTGTAATACTTTCTCTGACAAGCGACACAACACCTCCCCCTCTTGTCCCTCCGATTCTATCACACCTGAAGCAACGAAATCCAGGAATATTTAGTTGCCATTCACACCCCTCCTGCAACCATGTTTCACTAATAGCTACAACATCATATTTCCGGGTATCAATCCATGCTCCAAGCTCGTCCACCTTTCTTACAATGCTCCGAGCGTTACAATAAATGCATTTAAGAAATTCGCCACCTCTTCCTCTCTGTTTATCTCTAACAGTACAAAGAACTTTACTGTCTTCTTTTTCTTCCTTCTCCCATACATCTGTTCCTACACTCTGGTTCCCCTCCCCCCTCATATCTAGTTTAAATCCACCGGAGCCTCTCCAGCAAACCTACCTGCAAGAGTATTTGTCCCCCTCCAGTTCAGATGTAAACCGTCCCGCCGGAACAGGTCTTCCTTCCCTGGAAAACTGCCCAATTATCTATAAATCTGAAGCCCTCCCTCCTGCACCATGTCTTCAGCCACGTGTTGATCTGCACTATCTTACTATTTCTAAACCCACCTGCACGTGGCACTGGCAGCAATCCTGAGATTGCTATCCTGGAGATCCTGTCCTTTAACTTGGCACCTAGCTCCCTAAACTCACCTTTCAGGACCTCCTCACTCTTCCTACCCACGTCATTGGTCCCTACATGGACCACGACATCCGGCTGCTCACCCTCCCTCTTGAGAATACTGAGAACTGGATCCGAGAGATCACGGACCCTGGGACCAGACCATTTGGGATTCTCAATCTCTTACACAGAACCTCCTATCTGTCCCCCTAACTATCGAATCCCCTATCACTACTTCTCTCCTCTTTTCCCTCCTTCCCTTCTGAGCTGAGGGTCCAGTCTCGGTGCCAGAGATGCAACCACTGCAACTTGTCCCTGGTAGGTCGTCCCCACCAACAGTATCCAAAACGGCATACTCATTGTTGATGGGAACAGCCCCAGGTGTGCTCTGTTCTTCTTGTCTATTCCCCTTCCCTCTCCTGACAGTTATCCAACTACCAGTCTCCTGACTCCTAGGGGTGACTATCTCCCTGAAACTCCTGTCTACTTCTGCCTCCTGAATGATCCGAAGTTCATCCAGCTCCGGTTCCCTAACACGGTTTGTCAGGAGCTGCAGCTGGACGCACCTTTTACAGGTGTAGTCATCAGGGACAGCTGTGCTCACCCTGACTTCCCACATACTGCAAACGGAGCACTCGACTGCCCTAACTGCTGCCTCCATTACCTACCCCTAATCTAATTAGATATATTAAAGGAGCTGACCCGGCCTTGCCTCATCTGACAACAGGCCATCCGGGATTCTCGATCTCTCCCACAGAACCTCCTATCTGTCCCCCTAACTATCGAATCCCCTATCACTACTGCTCTCCTCTCTCCCCTCCCCCCCCGCCTGAGCTGAGGGTCCGGTCTCGGTGCTCGGACTCAGCCTCTGCTCACCGTTTGAATCTTCCCGCTGCGTCGCGAGCCGACTCTCACGCGCCTGCGCAGTCCGGCCTCCTCCGCCGCGACCGGCGAAGGGAACCGGCTTCCCTCCGAGCCTCTTCCCGCTCCGCCTCTTACAGAGAACAACAGTTCAATGAAACTCATCACGTAATTACTTGTGTTTTGTTCAGCTTTGGCTTTTATAATACGTCAAGAAAATAAGATACAGTTAAATATAAATAACAGGTTTGAAAATCATCCAAAGTGACATTTGTGTTCAATTAGTGTCCACATAAAATACACATAAAATGCTTGGGTGGGTACAGTATTTCAACAGATTTAGCGCTTCTCAACTCATGGATCTGACACTGGGCACTGACAAATATGTAAATTCATGCAGTTTGGAAATTATCATTTGCACTTGACCTGCCTGAGGCTTTATGATATTCAGAGACTCAAAACCCTGCAGGGATATCTTTGTCCGTTCCAGAAATCATGTCACAATGTAAATGAATAGATAAGATTCTGTGCGGGCGATAAACCCATAGAAAGAGAACACCCTCATATGTATAGTAGTTTCAGCAAGCTGTTCTTTCATATACATCAGGCTAATGTTTTGTCAGATGTTTCAGGACAGTAGGAAATTAACAGAATGTAATGATTCAAGGTCTTTCTTCGGAAGTTCCTTTTCAAGGGTTCATTTATTTTGGACTATGTGTGGCAGGATGGACTTGGCTCAAACAAATGTAGAAGATTGTGCGTTAAAGTCCTACTGCAGAGACTTCAAAGTATAATTTAAATTAACTCTCCAGGGCACTCCTGAGAGAGGACCTTACAAGCAGCCCAGAGATAAAACTGTTTGTCTTCTAGTGTGGATTTAACGATCAGTAAGAAATTGCAGACAGTGCCACCAACATCAATAAAAGACTGTATTGTTGCAGAAATTTATGCATACATTGCACTCTGCATTTTCCTTCACATCAATGCTGCCTCCACACTTGAGGTTGTAAATGGTTCTAGATGACAGCAAGGTCTTTTCCTGTTAACTTCTTTAGGAATAATTGTACCAATTAATTTTAAAAGTTCTCATGCAATAGTCACTAGTCACAGTTAGCAAGATCTCCCTTTCATTTCTCCACATTTGACTGTGCAAAAAAAACTGATTATAAGGTCTGCTCAAATCTTTTGGATATTAATTATAAACATTACTTATTTCCATAGGTAAGTTATTGAAAATCATATATTTATGATTGTCTATTTGATAGTCATAGCTTATATTTTTATTGCACCTTTGCTGCAGCAAAACATCCCAATCTACAGCCAATATCGAATATAGCAAACAATCAGTATTTGGCATAGAGCTCCATTAGGGGATAGGAGGGCAGATAACCAAAAATTTGGTTAAAGATGTAGTGTAGATTTGTGTTCCACGAATATCACGTAATTTTAATTAATAACTTAATTAGTAATATATATATATATTCCCATTTCATCTCCCAATCATAGGGACATTTAGAGCAAAACTGTGCCAGATTGAAAATACAATTAATCCACATCTCATTTCCAATATTGCTTGTATCGTCCTTGAGTCTGCATTATGCAGCAACGCTTATCCCAAAAACTCCAAAAAAAAATTCAGTGTGAAATTTCATGTGACACGCTAAATGTTGTGATAAGTGAACTTCTGGAGGATGTTTGAGGTGTCGAATAAATATTGTCCAGTTCTCTTCTTAATGAGGATCATTGCAACGGTTACTGCTATGATCACCAGCAGGGCCACACCCAGTACAACTCCCAAAACTATCACAGCCACTTTGAATCCAGTGTTTTCTGCTAGAATCCCTTCTGTATGGATGGGAGCTGCTGTCGTAGAGATTGCACCTAAAGTTGGATTCAATGAAAAAAAAAGAGTAATTCAGTAACATAAATACACCTTTATTAGGTCAATTCTCATCCTCCTTTGCTCCAAAGAGAAAAGCTCTCACTCACTCAACCTATCCTCATTATCAACATCTTATATGTGGATAATCATTTTAGTCTGTCGTCAGAACTTAGTCTATGGTTAATTAAGTCTTTCTGAGGCCACAATTCTGTTAGTAAAATATAGCTTCATCAGTAATCTCATCAGTCTATCTAATCCAGATGGTAACCTGGTAAATCTCCTCTGCACCCTCTCTAAATCCTTTCGCCTCCCTCCTGTAGTGAGGAGAATTTTGTTGGAGGTAAAATGCATCTTTGCAATGAGAAGAGTTGAGGAATATATTGGGACACTGTCCTGTCTTGTTTGACATCGAGGATCATTCTGTTGTCAAAACCGTGGCTATTTTTTTTATCATGGAGCAGGTGTGAGGTAGAAAGAAATACAAACTAGTAGACATCAATGACGAGCACAAGTAGTTCTACAGGTGCTGGCAATCCAAAACAACACAAACAAAGAGCAAGAGGAACTTAGCAGGTCAAGCACATCTATGGAAATGAATTAACAGTCAACGTTTTGGGCCAAGACCCTACTTCAGGACTGGCTGAGGAAGGATGTCAGTCCAAACCGTCAACTCTTTATTCCTCCATAGAAGCTGCCTGGCCTTCTGAGTTCCTCCGGATTGTCGAGTGTATTGTTCAAAGAGTAATTGAGGCACGGTCTTCGACTGGATTGTTGATGGGGGTTGATGGAACAAAATCAGCAAGATAGTGCACGTTCTGCAAATTATGGTGCAAAATGGAAACTTCACTTCTCTCCCATTATTGATGCGACAGAGTGTTGTCAGGAAAAAGTACAGTGTGGGCTAATAACTAATAAACAGGAAAGTAGATTGCACTAATGTGGTAAAATGAAACTTCATTAAATATTTTACAGCATGCATCCACTATGTAATAGAAACTTGAATTTGCCATTTGACATAACATCATAAGATACAGGAGCGTAAGATGCCATCCGACCTGTTGTGGAGTCTGATCTGCTATTTAATTACGGATTATTTATTTTCCTTCTCAACCCCAGTCTCCTGCATTCTACCCGTAACCTGTGGGGGCCAACTCATTGGGTATATTTAAGGCAAAGGTCGATGGATTCCTGATTGGTCAGGGGATGGAAGGATGTGGAGAGAAAGCGGGAGATTAGGGCTGAGAGGGAATCGGACCAGACTCAATGGGCCAAATGGGGTAACTCTTCTCCTGTATCTTATGGTCTTTAGCCTTTGATACCCTTAATAATCAAGAACCAGTCAATATAATCCACTTTAAATATCCCCGATGATTTTACCTTCACAGCTGTCTTTGGCAATGAATTCTACAGATTCACCACTGTCTGGCTAAATAAGTTCCTCATCTTTATTTTAAAGAGATGTCCTTTTATTCTGTGCCCACTGGTCCTAGACTGTCCCACTTTTGCAAACATCCTCTCCACATATGTGGATAATCATTTTACTCTGTAGTCAGGACTGAGTTTACTGCTTAGTTAGGTGTTTCTGTAGCCACCAATCTTTTATCAAACTATAGTTTGACCAATATTCTCGTCAACCACGCATGTCTTATGAGAATAGGTTGAGTGAACTCGGCCTTTTCTCCTTGGAAAGACGGAGGATGAGAGGTGACCTGACAGAGGTGGACAAGATGATGAGAGGCATTCATCGTCTGAATAGTCAGAGGATTTTTCCCAGGGCTGAAATGGTTAACACAAGGCGGCATAGTTTTAAGGTGCTTGGAAGTAGGTACAAGGGGGATGTCAGAATTAAGTGTTTCACTCAGAGAGTGGTGGGTGCATGGAATGCACTGCCAGTTACGGTGATGGAGGTGGATACAATCAGGTCTTTTTAGTTAGGAACATGGAGCTAAGAAAAATAGAGGGCTATGCAGCATTCTGGGTAGTTTCTAGAGTAGATTACACTGCCTGCACATTGTGGGCTGAAAGGCCTGTAATATGGTGTAGATTTCTATGTTCTATGTTAACTGAGAATGTAAAAGCTGTATCAAATTCATGCTCAGGTAGATTTGTTTAACCGGTCTGCTGGTATGCATCTGATGTTTCAAACATCAACTCCGTGTGGCCTTTCAGTTTGTTCCTATACAGAGTATCCCAAAGGAAAAGCCATTTGACGAGGTGATTTTGGAACCACACACAAAACTGAGTTTCACTGGGTTCACAGGAGAAGATAATGTGATGCTCTTCCATTCAGTTTGCTTCCTTTCCCAAGATCATTGGCTGAGTTCATAGCTTGTCACATGTACATCAAATGCATCATTTAGCATCAAATCAAATCAGCGAGGATTGTTCAGGGCAGCCCGCAAGTGTCACCACACTTCCGGTACCAACACAGCATGCCCAGAACTCACTGACCCTAACCATGTCTTTGGACTGTGGGAGGAAACCAGAGGCACAAGGAGAATGTACAACCTCCTCACTGACAGGTGGGGGGATCGAAGCACGATCAGTGATCGCTGTGGCAGGGAAGCGATTGAGCTAACCGTTACACTGTCGTGCTGGCCACAGTTACAGTGCCACAGAGCTGCTGTGGCTGGTTTCTTTAATTTTAGTAGAATTGCCTTAAACATTAACCATTGGTCTCATGATCTGATCTAATTTCTATATTCTCCCTGTAAATCATTGGACAAATGAAACAGTGCCTTGGGTTTAATACACAGGGCTCCAGACCTGAATCATTAACTATTTCTTTTTACATGGACGCTGCCCGACCCATTGTGTTTTTTTTCCAGTATTTTATCTTTTTTTTCCAAATTCCTGACATCTTCAATTTATTTTAAAGTTTCATCCCTTTTTTTAAAAAAAACAATGACTAAATTGCCCAAGGTATGGCTCATCCTTACCTGTTACGTTCACAGTGCTTTGACTGTCTAAGTTTTCAGTTGCCTCACTGATAGCCTCTTGCAAGTGTTTTACAGTGACATTTGAGGTTAAGTTCAGGAAAATCAGGAGATTCACCACCACGCTACCATTCTGAAAACCACCGTGTATTTTGCACAGTCGGCACAATCTATGAAGATAATGCATAGGGTTAGAGGACATTAAAATTATACAATGAAGAAACAGGACCTTAAACCCAGCTCTGCCTACATGATTCAGCCCTACTTGCTGATTATAAAAAAAAAGGTTGGGAATCTCTGCTCTAAACCACGTAATTGTATGTAATTGTATCCAGCTCTTCCACTTCCTCTGGCAGCTCGTTCCACTTGCCCACCACCCTCTGTGTGAAAGTTTTGTCCGACAGTTCCCCTCTAAATGTGTCCCCCGCACTCTGAACCTAAGCCCTATAGTTTTAGACTCCACTGTCCTGGGAAAAAGACTGTGACCATCCACCATGTCTTTCATGTTTTTATTGACCTCCGTAGGGTTCCTCGTTGAAAGAAAACAATCCCAGCCCATCCAATCTCAGCTGCTACTCCAAACCTTCTAGTTGTGTGAAATTTTTCTGCACCTTCCCTTACTTCATTACACCCTTTCCAATGTGTGATGACTCGAGCTTCACACCGCTCCAAGTGCAGTCCCACCAACGTCTTGTACTGCTGTAACATCATGTCCCCAACTCCTGCATCCAATGCATTTTTCAATTAAGAAAAATGTGCTATACACCTCTTTCAAAAGGCAACTAGGTGATACGCCACTCTTTATACTGCCACATCGCCTGTAAATTTTGTTCATTCATTATGTCCTATGTCATTTGACGTGAGTGATCACGGTGCTTCCATGGCCATGATTGTTCTTGGCAGATTTTTCTACAGAGGGTTTGCCATTGTCCTCTTCTGGGCAGCGTCTCTATGAGATGGGTTGACCCCAGCCATTATCAATATTCTTCACGGTGTCAGTGGACTTGTGATATGCACCATACGACTGCTCATATAACCATCCACCAAATGCTCCCGTGATTTCATATGATCAGGGGCTAAGCGGCAGTTGCACCTCCTTTGGTAGAGATGTATCTCCACGCGCCACCCAAGTGTAAGTTTTAACCTCCCAAAATGCATCATCTGCCATTCCTTTGCCCAGTTTCCCAGTTGGTCTTATATCCTCCCAAAACTTTGGACAACCTTATTTCATGTCCACCTCACATTTATGTGTCATACTCAAGCTCACTAATTATGCTACCTGCATTCTGATCCAAAGCATTAACATAGCAGGTAAACAGTGGATCCCGCACCAATCTCTGTAGCACGCCGCTGGTCAGGGAATAAAAACCTCCCTCTGGCCTCTTCCAGCAAGCCAGTTTTCGTTTTTTTTATCCAATTGGCTAGCTTACCTTCAATTCCATATGATCTCACCTTCCAGACCAGTCTACCATGTGGAATTTTCACCAGGGACCCCCACAGGACATGCTCATTTCTCACTGCTGACACCAGGGAAAAAGGTGCAGGAGCCTCAGGACCCACTCCACCAGCTTCAGGGACAGTTATTACCCCTCAACCATCAGGAAGGAGGTACAGGAGACTCAGGTCCCACACCACCAGGTTCAGAAACAGTTATTACCCCTCAGCCATCAGGAAGGAGGTACAGGAGCCTCAGGACCCACACCACCAGGTTCAGGGACAGTTATTACCCCTCAACCATCAGGAAGGAGGTACAGGAGTCTCAGGACCCACACCACCAGGTTCAGGAACAGTTATTACCCCTCAACCATCAGGAAGGAAGTACAGGAGACTCAGGACCCACTCCACCAGCTTCAGGGACAGTTATTACCCCTCAACCATCAGGAAGGAGGTACAGGAGTCTCAGGACCCACACCACCAGGTTCAGGAACAGTTATTACCCCTCAACCATCAGGAAGGAAGTACAGGAGACTCAGGACCCACTCCACCAGCTTCAGGGACAGTTATTACCCCTCAACCATCAGGAAGGAGGTACAGGAGCCTCAGTTCCCACACCACCAGGTTCAGGAACAGTTATTACCCCTCAACCATCAGGAAGGAAGTACAGGAGACTCAGGACCCACTCCACCAGCTTCAGGGACAGTTATTACCCCTCAACCATCAGGAAGGAGGTACAGGAGCCTCAGGTCCCACACCACCAGGTTCAGGAACAGTTATTACCCCTCAACCATCAGGAAGGCAGTACAGGAGCCTCAGGACCCACTCCACCAGCTTCAGGGACAGTTATTACCCCTCAACCATCAGGAAGGAGGTACAGGAGACTCAGGACCCACATCACCAGGTTCAAGAACAGTTATTACCCCTCAACCATCAGGAAGGAGGTACAGGAGCCTCAAGTTCAGACCACCAGGTGCAGGAACAGTTATTACCCCCTCAACCATCAGGAAGGAGGTACAGGAGTCTCAGGACCCACACCAGCAGGTTCAGGAACAGTTATTACCCCCTCAACCATCAGGAGGGAGGTACAGGAGCCTCTGGACCCGCACCAGCAGGTTCAGGAACAGATATTACCCCTCAACCGTCAGGAAGGAGGTACAGGAGCCTCAGGTCCCACACTACCAGGTTCAGGAACAGTTATTACCCCTCAACCATCAGGAAGGAGGTACAGGAGCCTCACGACCCACACTACCAGGTTCAGGAACAGTTATTAACCATCAGGAAGGAGGTCCAGGAACCTCAGGACCCACACCACCAGGTTCAGGAACAGTTATTACCCCCCTCAACCATCAAGAAGGAGGTACAGAAGCATCAGGGCCCACACCACCAGTTTCAGGAACAGTTATTACCCCTCAACCATCAGGAAGGAGGTACAGGATCCACAGGGCCCACACCAGCAGGTTCAGGAACAGTTATTACCCCCTCAACCATCAGGAAGGAGGTACAGGAGCCTCAGGTCCCACACCACCAGGTTGAGGAACAGTTATTACCCCCCTCAACCATCAGGCACTTGAAACTTGCCCCATCACTGAAATGTTCCCACAATCTATCGTCTCACTTTCACGGACTCTTCATCCCACTTTCTTGATATTTATTGCTAATTTATTCATTATTGTTATTATTTCTTTCTTTTAGTATTTACACAGTTTGTTGTCATTTGCTCTCTGGGCTGAACGCCTAAGTTTTTGTGAGCTTTTATCGATTGTGTTATGGTTGCCGATTATTACGTAGGCTCATGTAGAAAATGAATCTCAGGATCCTTAAGAGCACCAAATTTCTTGCTGTTCACACTGGCGGAGAATCTCACCTGGCCCCTCAACACCAGCTCCGTAGCAAAGAAAGCCCAGCAGCGTCTCTACTTTCTGCGAAGGCTGAGGAAAGTCCATCTCCCACCCCCCCATCCTCATCACGTTCTACAGGGGTTGTATCGAGAGCATCCTGAGCAGCTGCATCACTGCCCGGTTCGGATATTGCACCATCTTGGATCGCAAGACCCTGCAGAGGATAGTGAGGTCAGCTGAGAAGATCATCGGGATCTCTCTTCCCACCATCACGGACACTTACACTACACGCTGCATCCGCAAAGCAAACAGCATTATGAAGGACCCCACACCCCCTCATACAATCTCTTCTCCCTCCTGCCGTCTGGGAAAAGGCACCGAAGTATTCGGACTCTCACGACCGGACTGTGTAACAGTTTTCTTCCCCCGAGCCATCAGACTCCTCAATACCCAGAGTCTAGACTGACATCTACATCGTTTATTATTATATTGTATTTGTCCTCTACTGTGCCTATGGTCTTGTTTATTAATTATTGTACTGCCCTGCACTGTTTTGTGCACTTTATGTAGTCCTGTGCAGGTCTGTAGTCCAGTGTAGTTTTTGTGTTGTCTTACATAGTCTAGTGTAGTTTTGTGTTGTTTTATGTAGTCTAGTGTAGCCTTGTGCTGTCTCACATCGTCTGGTGTAGTTTTGTGTTGTGTTATGTAGTCTAGTGTAGCCTTGTGCTGTCTCACATAGTCTAGTGTAGTTTTTGTGTTGTTTTATGTAGTCTAGTGTAGCCTTGTGCTGTCTCACATAGTCTGGTGTAGTTTTTATGTTGTTTTATGTAGTCTAGTGTAGCCTTGTGCTGTCTCACATAGTCTAGTGTAGTTTTTGTGTTGTTTTATGTAGTCTAGTGTAGCCTTGTGCTGTCTCACATCGTCTGGTGTAGTTTTGTGTTATGTAGTCTAGTGTAGCCTTGTGCTGTCTCACATAGTCTAGTGTAGTTTTTTGTGTTGTTTTATGTAGTCTAGTGTAGCCTTGTGCTGTCTCACATAGTCTAGTGTAGTTTTTGTGTTGTTTTATGTAGTCTAGTGTAGCCTTGTGCTGTCTCACATAGTCTAGTGCAGTTTTGTGTTGTTTTATGTAGTCTAGTGTAGCCTTGTGCTGTCTCACATAGTCTAGTGTAGTTTTTGTGTTGTTTTATGTAGTCTAGTGTAGCCTTGTGCTGTCTCACATAGTCTAGTGTAGTTTTTGTGTTGTTTTATGTAGTCTAGTGTAGCCTTGTGCTGTCTCACAGTCTAGTGTAGTTTTTGTGTTGTTTTACGTAGTCTAGTGTAGCCTTGTGCTGTCTCACATCGTCTGGTGTAGTTTTGTGTTGTTTTATGTAGTCTAGTGTAGCCTTGTGCTGTCTCACATAGTCTAGTGTAGCCTTGTGCTGTCTCACATAGTCTAGTGTAGCCTTGTGCTGTCTCACATAGTCTAGTGTAGTTTTTGTGTTGTTTTATGTAGTCTAGTGTAGCCTTGTGCTGTCTCACATAGTCTAGTGTAGCCTTGTGCTGTCTCACATAGTCTAGTGTAGTTTTGTGTTGTTTTATGTAGTCTAGTGTAGCCTTGTGCTGTCTCACATCGTCTGGTGTAGTTTTTATATTGTCTTATGTAGTCTAGTGTAGCCTTGTGCTGTCTCACATAGTCTAATGTAGTTTTATGTTGTTTTATGTAGTCTAGTGTAGCCTTGTGCTGTCTCACATAGTCTAGTGTAGCCTTGTGCTGTCTCACATAGTCTGGTGTAGTTTTTATATTGTCTTATGTAGTCTAGTGTAGCCTTGTGCTGTCTCACATAGTCTAGTGTAGTTTTTGTGTTGTTTTATGTAGTCTAGTGTAGCCTTGTGCTGTCTCACATCGTCTGGTGTAGTTTTGTGTTGTTTTATGTAGTCTAGTGTAGCCTTGTGCTGTCTCACATAGTCTAGTGTAGTTTTGTGTTGTTTTATGTAGTCTAGTGTAGCCTTGTGCTGTCTCACATAGTCTAGTGCAGTTTTGTGTTGTTTTATGTAGTCTAGTGTAGCCTTGTGCTGTCTCACATAGTCTAGTGTAGTTTTTGTGTTGTTTTATGTAGTCTAGTGTAGCCTTGTGCTGTCTCACATAGTCTAGTGCAGTTTTGTGTTGTTTTATGTAGTCTAGTGTAGCCTTGTGCTGTCTCACATAGTCTAGTGTAGTTTTTGTGTTGTTTTATGTAGTCTAGTGTAGCCTTGTGCTGTCTCACATCGTCTGGTGTAGTTTTGTGTTGTTTTATGTAGTCTAGTGTAGCCTTGTACTGTCTCACATCGTCTGGTGTAGTTTTGTGTTGTTTTATGTAGTCTAGTGTAGCCTTGTGCTGTCTCACATCGTCTGGTGTAGTTTTGTGTTGTTTCTGGGTGCTGGAGGGACGCCGTTTCGATTTCATTGTACACTGCAGCAGCAGTTTATGTTCGAAATGACAATTGAAAAGCGACTTGACTTGATGACAGTATGTTTACTTCGCCGATAAATTTGCTTTGAGATCTGGAATTTTTTACTGACGGCCTTGCACTCCTACCGCAAAACGGAGTGTTTCCCGACGCAAGTCAGGGACGGTAAACCCGGTTTTGCCTGGCGGCGGGGCGGAGATCTCAGTCGCCTTTCTCCCGGGGACGCCAGTGCGTCTCCCCAGCATCTGCGGAATCTGCCTGCAACATGCCCAGGCCTCGGGCGCTACGACCCGAGTGGATCTTCGCCCAGTCCCTCCCTCCCTCCCTCCCCGATCCGGAGAGGTCCTGATACCCTTTGATCTCGCTGCCTCTCTCCAGCCGAGCTGTTTCCCCCGATCGCCGGCCCGGGGGGTGGAGGGGTGGCTCGGGCAGAGGCGGCTGCGGACCGGACCGGGGGAGTCCCGGCTTTCGGGGTGGTGGGGTGGGGTGGGGGGGTTGCTGATGCGGGAAAGGCGGAGCCGCGCTCCCCGGCCGACTACATCCTGTGGGAAAGACCCGCCTTACACGTTTACAACATTCCTGAGGAGAGAGTCGGGAGGGAGGGGGAGGGGAGGGGCAGTCAGACTCGCCACGGAGGAGAAGCGCCGCAGAAGGTCACCCCCCCCCACCCACCACCACCACGGTCTCTCGCTGCAACTTCGTAACCGGGATTTCTTTCCCCCCCCTCCCCACGGGAAAGATTGTAAATCCCGCCCCGTTAGTTTGCTGCGTCTTGCCCTCCGCCATGTCTCCGCTGGTGCTGGTCTGCGTGTGTCTGCTTCTGGCCGCGGTGCTGTGCGAGCCGGGACCCCTCACCGATGTCCTCATTGACAGATACTTCGTCCCCGCCCAGTGCACCGGGAGGTGCAGACCGGCGATTTCATCCGCTACCATTACAACGGCACCTTCGCGAACGGAGACCAGTTCGACTCCAGGTCAGAAAGGGTGGCGGCGGAGGGAGGGGTGCAGGGAATCGAACTGGCCACGGTCCCTTCCCGGGTATGAGCCAGCCTGGGGCACTGTAGCCTCCCAACCTTTGAAATTGCTCTGGGGGCCTCAGTACGTCCCGGGATGGGACTCCATAGCGCGATCTTCCGAAATCGTGATGATTGGCGTCCTGCTGTGGCATGTTCACCCGGGTCGAGCAGCCTCTGTGTGGGTGTGTGAGTTAGGGGGAGGTCCCGAGCGTCGACTGTACCTTCTCTTCCCCCACCCACCCCCCACATCCCCAGGTCCCACAGATTCTGCTCGACCCGCTGACTTCCCGCAGCAGATTACCCGTCTTTCCGGGAGGTGCTTGTCAGGGGGTCCCCCGGCGCTGTCTGACATCGGGTCGCCGCTGTTAACCCGAATGGGTCGCGGTTCGGTCGGACCGCGGGGTTGGCGACCCCCGGTCGCTCGCCCCGCCAGTTCTGCGGGATTGTAGACATGAACGAAACTGCAAAATTTAAGTACCCCTCCCCTCCCCTTCCCTGTCCCCTCTCCCTCCCTGTCCCCTCCCTTACCCTCCCTGTCCCCTCTCCCTCCCTGTCCCCTCCCTTACCCTCCCTGTCCCCTCTCCCTCCCTGTCCCCTCTCCCTCCCTGTCCCCTCCCTTACCCTCCCTGTCCCCTCTCCCTCCCTGTCCCCTCCCTTACCCTCCCTGTCCCCTCTCCCTCCCTGTCCCCTCTCCCTCCCTGTCCCCTCCCTTACCCTCCCTGTCCCCTCTCCCTCCCTGTCCCCTCCCTTACCCTCCCTGTCCCCTCTCCCTCCCTGTCCCCTCTCCCTCCCTGTCCCCTCTCCCTCCCTGTCCCCTCCCTTACCCTCCCTGTCCCCTCTCCCTCCCTGTCCCCTCCCTTACCCTCCCTGTCCCCTCTCCCTCCCTGTCCCCCTCTCCCTCCCTGTCCCCTCTCCCTCTCCCTCCCTGTCCCCTCTCCCTCTCCCTCCCTGTCCCCTCTCCCTCCCTGTCCCCTCTCCCTCCCTGTCCCCTCTCCCCTCCCTGTCCCCTCTCCCTCCCTGTCCCCTCTCCCTCCCTGTCCCCACTCCCTCTCCCTCCCTGTCCCCTCTCCCTCTCCCTCCCTGTCCCCTCTCCCTCTCCCTCCCTGTCCCCTCTCCCTCCCCATCCCTGTCCCCTCTCCCTCCCCACCCCTGTCCCCTCTTCCCTCCCCATCCCTGTCCCCCTCTCTCACTCCCCTGCTCTCCTCCCTCTCCCTCCCCTCCTCACCTTTCACTCTCCCCTCCTATCCTCACTGCTCCTCTCTTCTATTCCCCCTTCCCTACCCCCACCCCCTCTCCCTACTCTCTCCATCCCCTCTCCCTACTCTCTCCATCCCCCTCTCCCTACTCTCTCCATCCCCCTCTCCCCTCTCCTCCTCTCTTCTCTTCCCCATCCCCCTCCCTCCTCTCTCCATCCCCTCCCTCCTCTCTCCATCCCCTCCCTCCTCTCTCCATCCCCTCCCTCCTCTCTCCATCCCCTCCCTCCTCTCTCCATCCCCTCCCTCCTCTCCATCCCCTCCCTCCTCTCCACATCCCCTCCCTCCTCTCCACATCCCCTCCCTCCTCTCCACATCCCCTCCCTCCTCTCTCCATCCCCTCCCTCCTCTCTCCATCCCCTCCTCCATCCCCTCCTCTCTCCATCCCCTCCCTCCTCTCCATCCCCTCCCTCCTCTCTCCATCCCCTCCTCTCTCCATCCCCTCCCTCCTCTCTCCATCCCCTCCCTCCTCTCTCCATCCCCTCCTCTCTCCATCCCCTCCCTCCTCTCCATCCCCTCCCTCCTCTCTCCATCCCCTCCCTCCTCTCTCCATCCCCATCTCCTCCTCTCTTCTCTTCCCCATCCCCCTCCTCCTCTCTCCACCCTTCCCTCCTCTCTCCACCCCTCCCTCCTCTCTCCATCCCCTCCCTCCTCTCTCCATCCCCTCCCTCCTCTCTCCATCCCCTCCCTCCTCTCTCCACTCCATCCCCTCCCTCCTCTCTCCATCCCCCTCCCTCTCTCCATCCCCTCCCTCCTCTCTCCATCCCCCTCTCCTCCTCTCTTCTCTTCCCCTGCTCCCTCTCCTCCGCTCCCCCTCCCATCCCCCTCGCCCTCTCCCCTCCCCTACCCTCACTCCCACACCCACCCACTCCCCTCCTGTACTCTAGCCTCTCCCTTCCCTGCCTCCTCCGTCCCCACCTCCTCTACTCCCTTTCCTTCCCTCCCACTTCCCTGTCCCTCTCCCTCCCTCGTCCCCTCCCCTTATCTACCCTCCTCTCCCTCCCCTCCCTCCTGCCCTTGCTCTCCAGATATTCCCGAGCCCGATCGCCCGACCACTGCCACATCAGCGGGAGGTGCTGCCGATGCGGGATGATATCTGGGCCGACCCAGATTCACGCATCAAAACCCTGCGGACGCAGTGAATCCCACGTGCCCCTCTGCCCGTTAACTTTTCCGAACGTAGCGTGGGTGAGGGTGGGTGGTCTCCCCCCGCCCCGGGGCAGCCCCGTTCCGTGACGGCTCCCCAGAGTGAGACAAGACATAACAAACAGATGTAGGAACAGTTAGCCGGCTTTCGGCCCCTCGAACTGGCCGCGCCATGGCACCACGTTGCTAAGCGACCGTGAATCTTCTCCGGTGTCGTGTCTCCTTGGCTGCTCTGGGTGAAGAAAATGATTCTCAATTCTATCTCCAAACTGAGCCCCGAGGCTAACAGACCTGGTTCTAGAACCCCCCCCCCCCCACCTGCCGGGGGATGTATTAACCCCTACTATTCTATCGGTGCCAAAACCCTCCCCCCAATCATGTTGAACTTCATACTCATATTCCACATTCCATTGGATCATAAAACATAGGACATCCCTCTGCACCAAAGGAAACATCGTCTCCATACCCACTCCATCTGTGTCCTCTGGTCCTAGACTCCCCCACTATAGGAACCATCCTCTCCACATCCACTCTATCTGTGTCCTCTGGTCCCAGACTCCCCCACTATAGGAAACATCCTCTCAACATCCACTCTATCTGTGTCCTCTGGTCCTAGACTCCCCCACTATAGGAAACATCCTCCCCACATCCACTCTATCTGTGTCCTCTGGTCCCAGAATCCCCCACTATAGGAAACATCCTCCCCACATCCACTCTATCTGTGTCCTCTGGTCCCAGACTCCCCCACTATAGGAAACATCCTCTCCACTTCCACTCTATCCGTATCCTCTGGTCCTGGACTCCCCCACTATAGGAAACATCCTCCCCACATCCACTCTATCTGTGTCCTCTGGTCCCAGAATCCCCCACTATAGGAAACATCCTCCCCACATCCACTCTATCTGTGTCCTCTGGTCCCAGACTCCCCCACTATAGGAAACATCCTCTCCACATCCACTCTATCTGTGTCCTCTTGTCCTAGACTCCCCCACTACAGGAATCATCCTCTCCACATCCACTCCATTTGTGACCTCTGGTCCAAGAGTCCCTCAGTATAGGAAACATCCTCTCCACATCCACTCTATCTGTGTCCTCCGGTCCTAGACTCCCCCACTATAGGAAACATCCTCTCCACATCCACTCTATCTGTGTCCTCTGGTCCTGGACTCCCCCACTATAGGAAACATCCTCTCCACATCCACTCTATCTGTGTCCTCTGGTCCTAGACTCCCCCACTATAGGAAACATCCTCTCCACTTCCACTCTATCCGTGTCCTCTGGTCCTGGACTCCCCCACTATAGGAAACATCCTCTCCACATCCACTCTATCTGTGTCCTCTGGTCCTAGACTCCCCCACTATAGGAAACATCCTCTCCACATCCACTCTATCTGTGATCTCTGGTCCTAGACTCCCCCACTATTGAAAACATCCTCTCCACATCCACTCTATCTGTGCCCTCTGGCCCTAGACTCCCCCAATATAGGAAACATCGTCTCCACATCCACTCTATCTGAGTCCTCTGGTCCTAGACTACCCAATACAGGAAACATCCTCTCCACATCCACTCTACCTGTGTCCTCCGGTCCTAGACTCCCCCACTATAGGAAACATCCTCTCCACATCCACCCTATCCGGTCCTAGACTCCCCCACTATAGGAAACATCCTCTCCACATCCACTCTATCTGTGTCCTCTGCTCCTAGACTCCCCCACTACAGGAATCATCCTCTCCACATCCACTCCATTTGTGACCTCTGGTCCAAGAGTCCCTCAGTATAGGAAACATCCTCTCCACATCCGCTCTATCTGTGTCCTCTGGTACTAGACACCCCCATTACAGGAAACATCCTCTCCACATCCGCTCTATCTGTGTCCTCTGGTCCTAGACTCCCCCACTATAGGAAACATCCTCTCCACATCCGCTCTGTCTGTGTCCTCTGGTCCTAAACTCCCCCACTACAGGAAACATCCTCTCCACATCCACTCTGTCTGTGTCCTCTGGTCCTAGACTCCCCCACTAGAGGAAACATCCTCTCCACATCCACTCTATCTGTGTCCTCTGGTCCTAGACTCCCCCACTATTGGAAACATCCTCTCCACATCCACTCTATCTGTGTCCTCTGGCCCTAGACTCCCCCACTATAGGAAACATCCTCTCCACATCCACTCTATCTGAGTCCTCTGGTCCTAGACTACCCAATACAGGAAACATCCTCTCCACATCCACTGTATCTGTGTCCTCTGGTCCTAACTCCCCCACTCCTCAATCCAATCCTAAATCTCCTTTGCACCCTTTCTATGGTTTCCACATCCTTCCTGACCAGAACTGAGCACAGTGGGGTCTGACCAGGGTCCTATATAGCTGCAACATTACCTGTCGGCTCCGAAACTCAATCCCACGATTGATGAAGGCCAATGCTCTGTACGCCGCCTTACCGACAGAGTCGACCTGCGCGGCAGCTTTGAGCGTCCTGTGGATGTTGACACCCAGCAGCTTGGAACTGCTTGTCCCTTTCCGCCGCTGGTCCCTCGAGGCAGACTGGTGTGTGTTCCCTCGTCTTCCCCTTCCTGGAGTCCACAGCCAGTTCCTTGGTCTCTCTGAGTGCAAGGTGGTTGTTGAGGTTCCTCCCTCGGGTGGAGTAGACCTCGTTCCTCTGAGGGTCCCGGAGGCCCGCCTCCTCTCCTGTGATCCCGGTATTCCCTCATCCCACGCCGCTGAATCCGATTTTCTGTCCACCTTCCGGGCTCAGAGTCCCGGGTGCCGGAGAAGGCACGTGACCAGTCCTGTGCACGTGGTGCAGGGGATCCCTGTGTTGAAAATGCCCTGACTTATGGAGATCTGACTTCGTGCAAACTCTCCCATTTTTAAAAAGAAAAACGATCATTTTGAAATTCAGCGGCGATGGGATGGGCGTAGCCACCGGTCAATTCAAAAGATAACCAGCCGAATTATGTAAGACCATGAGACAGAGGAGCAGAAATTAGGCCATTCGGCCCATTGCTTCTGGCCTGCCATTCCAACATGGCTGATTCATCAACCCTCTCAACCCCATTCTCCTCGTTTCTCCCTGTAACCTTTGACACCCGAACTAATCTAAAACCACCTGGGTAGCCTCCAGCCTGATGGCATGAACACATCCCTCCCTCAATCCCTTCACCATTCCCCATCCCCTTTTCCCTCCCTCACCTTATCTCCTTGCCTTCCACAAAATGCTGGTGGAACACAGCAGGCCAGGCAGCGTCTACAGGGAGAAGCACTGTCGACGTTTCGGGGCGAGACCCTTCGTCAGGACTCAAAACAGGTTCAATACCGCCCCCTGCTGACCGGGAGGATTCAGGAGAGTGGTCCCAACATCTAAAACAGGTTCAATACCGCCCCCTGCTGACCGGGAGGATTCAGGAGAGTGGTCCCAACATCTAAAACAGGTTCAATACCGCCCCCTGCTGACCGGGAGTGTGAGGAGGATTCAGGAGAGTGGTCCCAACATCTAAAACAGGTTCAATACCACCCCCCTACTGACCGGGAGTGGGAGGAGAATTCAGGAGAGTGGTCCCAACATCTAAAACAGGTTCAATACCGCCCCCTGCTGACCGGGAGTGGGAGGAGGATTCAGGAGAGTGGTCCCAACATCTAAAACAGGTTCAATACCGCCCCCTGCTGACCGGGAGTGTGAGGAGGATTCAGGAGAGTGGTCCCAACATCTAAAACCGGTTCAATACCGCCCCCTGCTGACCAGGAGGATTCAGGAGAGTGGTCCCAACGTCTAAACCAGGTTCAATACCGCCCCCTGCTGACCGGGAGGATTCAGGAGAGTGGTCCCAACATCTAAAACCGGTTCAATACCGCCCCCTGCTGACCAGGAGGATTCAGGAGAGTGGTCCCAACGTCTAAACCAGGTTCAATACCGCCCCCTGCTGACCGGGAGGATTCAGGAGAGTGGTCCCAACATCTAAAACAGGTTCAATACCGCCCCCTGCTGACCGGGAGGATTCAGGAGAGTGGTCCCAACATCTAAAACAGGTTCAATACTGCCCCCTGCTGACCGGGAGTGTGAGGAGGATTCAGGAGAGTGGTCCCAACATTTAAAACAGGTTCAATACCGCCCCCTGCTGACCGGGAGTGTGAGGAGGATTCAGGAGAGTGGTCCCAACATCTAAAACAGGTTCAATACCGCCCCCTGCTGACCGGAAGGATTCAGGAGAGTGGTCCCAACATTTAAAACAACAACACACAAAATGCTGGTGGAATGCAGCGGGCCAGGCAGCATCTGTAGGGAGAAGTACTATCGACCTGCGAAGCGTCTCAGCCCGAAACGTCTGCAGCGCTTCTCCCTATATACACTGCCTGGCCTGCTGTGTTCCACCAGCATGTTGTGTGTGTTGCTTGAATTTCCAGCATCTGCAGATTTCCTCCTGTTTGCTCCTTGCCTTCCAATTGCTTTCCTCTCAGGCTCCTCCTCCCTGTTCTTTCTCCCATGGTCTTCTGTCCTGTCCTATCAGATTCCCCCTTCTCCAGCCGTGTGTCTCGTTCACCAATCAACTTCCCAGCTCTTTGCTTCATCCCTCCCCCTGCAGATTTCACCTGTCGCCTCGCGTTTCCCACTCTCCTCTCCCCCCCCCCCCCACCTTTTAAATCTACTCCTCAGCTTTTTTTCCCTCCATTCCTGCTGAAGGGTCTCGGCCCGATACGTCAAGTATACTTTATTTTTACACACACACACACACACACACACACACCTACCTGCTGAGTTCCTCCAGCATTGTGTGTGTGTGTGTGTGTGCGTTATAACCATATGACCATATACTCAGGCCATCTCACTTCTAGTCCGTGCCGAATGCTCACTCTCACTTAGTCCCACTGACCCGCACTCAGCCCATAACCCTCCGTTCCTTTCCTGTCCGTATACCTATCCAACTTTACTTTAAATGACAATATCGAACCTGCCTCTACCACTTCTACTGGAAGCTCGTTCCACACAGCTACCACTCTCTGAGTAAAGAAGTTCCCCCTCGTGTTACATCTAAACTTTTGCCCCTTAACTCTCAACTCATGTCCTCTTGTTTGAATCTCCCCTATTCTCAATGGAAAAAGCCTATCCACGTCAACTCTATCTATCCCCCTCATAATTTTAAATACCTCTATCAAGTCCCCCCCTCAACCTTCTATACTCCAAAGAACAAAGACCTAACTTGTTCAACCTTTCCCTGTGACTTAGGTGCTGAAACCCAGGTAACATTCTAGTAAATCTTCTCTGTACTCTCTCTGTTTTGTTGACTCTGGATTTCCAGCATCTGCAGATTTTCTCCGGTTTGTGTTTGGGAAACGTATCGCAGCCGAACCGTATTCCCCTCCCCCGTGGTAACCGGATAGAAATGTTCGCAGGGCATCTGTCACTTCATAGCGGGAGGCTGCTTCAGAGATTTGCTTTGGAAACTAACAGGGCAATCTCTTCGACTTGACACTTTGTCAAGCGATTAAACATCACTACAAGGCCATCGCCACCAAAGTCAAAGTAAGCCTATTATCAAAGGCCTCCCCACATCGTGCGCATCCATGTGGAGCAGCGTCCGTCATCTGAGACCCCACCACGCAGGTCATGCCCTCTTCTCCCTGCTGCCATCAGGAAGGAGGTACATCAGGAGGTACAGGAGCCTTAGGTCCCACACCACCAGGTTCAGGAACAGTTATTACCCCTCAACCATCAGGAAGGAGGTACAGGAGCCTAAGGACCCAAACCATCAGGTTCAGGAGCAGTTATCACCCGTCAACCATCAGGAAGGAGGTACAGGAGCCTTAGGTCCCACACCACCAGGTTCAGGAACAGTTATTACCCCCTCAACCATCAGGAAGGAGGTACAGGAGCCTCAGGACCCACACCACCAGGTTCAGGAACAGTTACCACCCCTCAACCATCAGGAAGGAGGTACAGGAGCCTCAGGACCCTCAACACCAGGTTCAGGAACAGTTATTACCCCACAACCATCAGGAAGGAGGTACAGGAGCCTCAGGTCCCACACCACCAGGTTCAGAAGCAGTTATTACCCCTCAACCATGAGGTACAGGAGCCTCAGGACCCACACCACCAGGCTCAGGAGCAGTTATTACCCCTCAACCATCAGGAAGAAGGTACAGGAGCCTCAGGACCCACACCACCAGGTTCAGGAACAGTTATTACTCCTCAACCATCAGGAAGGAGATACAGGAGCCTCAGGACCCACACCACCAGGTTCAGGAACAGTTATTACCCCTCAACCATCAGGAAGGAGATACGGGAGCCTCAGGACCCACACCACCAGGTTCTGGAACAAATGTGTATGGAGATAGCAGATATTTGTAGTAAACACAAGGTGGTGATTGTGGGAGATTTTAATTAACCACACGTAGACTGGGAAGCTCATTCTGTAAAAGAGCTGGATGGTTTAGAGTTTGTGAAATGTGTGCAGGATAGTTTTTTGCAACAATACATAGAAGTACCGACTAGAGATGAGGCAGTGTTGGATCTCCTGTTAGGGAATGCGATAGGTCAGCTGACAGATGTATGTGTTGGGGAGCACTTCGGGTCCAGTGATCACAATAGCATTAGCTTCAATATAATTATGGAGAGGGTCAGGACAGGACCTAGAGTTGAGATTTTTGATTGGAGAAAGGCTAACTTTGAGGAGATGCGAAGGGATTTAGAGAGAGTGGATTGGGTCAAGTTGTTTTATGGGAAGGATGTAATAGAGAAATGGAGGTCATTTAAGGGTGAAATTATGAGGGTACAGAATCTTTATGTTCCTGTTAGGTTGAAAGGAAAGGTTAAAGGTTTGAAAGCACCTTGGTTTTCAAGGGATATTAGAAATTTGGTTCGGAAAAAGAGGGATGTCTACAAAAGATATAGGCAGCATGGAGTAAAGGAATTGCTCGAGGAATGTAAAGAATGTAAAAGGAATCTTAAGAAAGAGATTAGAAAAGCTAAAAGAAGATACGAGGTTGGTTTGGCAAATAAGGTGAAAGTAAATCCGAAAGGTTTCTACAGTTATATTAAAAGCAAGAGGATAGTGAGGGATAAAATTGGTCCCTTAGAGAATCAGAGTGGTCAGCTATGTGTGGAGCCGAGGGAGATGGGAGAGATTTTGAATGATCTCTTCGGTATTCACTAAGGAGAAGGATATTGAATTGTGTAAGGTGTGGGAAACAAGTAAGGAAGTTATGGAACCTATGACAATTAGAGGTGGAAGTACTGGTGCTTTTAAGAAATTTAAAAGTGGATAAATCTCCGGGTCCTGACAGGATATTCCCCAGGATCTTGAGGGATGTTTGTGTAGAAATAGCAGGAGCTCTGACGGAGATCTTTAAGATGTCATTAGAAACGGGGATTGTGCCGGAGGATTGGCGTATTGCTCATGTGGTTCCATTGTTTAAAAAGGGTTCTAGAAGGAAGCCTAGCAATTATAGACCTGTCAGTTTGACATCAGTGGTGGGTAAATTAATTCTTAGAGATAGTATTAATAATTATCTGGAGAGACAGGATCTGATTAGGAGTAGCCAGCATGGATTTGTGTGTGGAAGGTCATGTTTGACAAACCTTATTGAATTTTTTGAAGAAGTTACGAGGAATGTTGACGAGGGTAAGGCAGTGGATGTAGTCTATATGGACTTCAGCAAAGCCTTTGACAAAGTTCCACTTGGAAGGTTAGTTAAGAAGGTTCAGTCGTTAGGTATTAATGCTGGAGCAATAAAATGGATTCAACAGTGGCTAGATGGGAGATGCCAGACAGTAGTGGTGGATAATTGTTTATCGGGATGGAGGCCGGTGACTAGCGGGGTGCCTCAGTGATCTGTTTTGGGCCCAATGTTGTTTGTAATATACATAAATGATCTGGATGATGGGGTGGTAAATTGGATTAGTAAGTATGCCGATGATACTAAGGTAGGAGGTGTTGTGGATAATGAGGTGGGTTTTCAAAGCTTGCAGGGAGATTTATGCCGGTTAGAAGAATGGGCTGAACGTTGGCAGATGGAGTTTAATGCTGAGAAGTGTGAGGTTCTACATTTTGGCAGGAATAATCCAAATAGAACATACAGGGTAAATGGTAGGGCACTGAGGAATGCAGTGGAACAGAGAGATCTAGGAATAACAGTGCATAGTTCCCTGAAGGTGGAGTCTCATGTAGATAGGGTGGTGAAGAAGGCTTTTGGAACACTGGCCTTTATAAATCAGAGCATTGAGTACAGAAGTTGGGATGTAATGTTAAAATTGTACAAGGCATTGGTAAGGCCAAATTTGGAATATTGTGTACAGTTCTGGTCACCGAATTATAGGAAAGATATCAATAAGTTAGAGAGAGTGCAGAGACGATTTACTAGGATGTTACCTGGGTTTCAGCACTTAAGTTACAGAGAAAGATTGAACAAGTTAGGTCTGTATTCATTGGAGTATAGAAGGTTGAGGGGGGATTTGATCGAGATTTAAAATTTTGAAGGGGATAGAGTTGACGTGAATAGGCTGTTTCCATTGAGAGTAGGGGAGATTCAAACGAGAGGACATGATTTGAGAGTTAGGGGGCAGAAGTTTTAGGGAAACACGAGGGGGTATTTCTTTACTCAGAGAGTGATAGCTGTGTGGAATGAGCTTCCTGTAGAAGTAGTAGAGGCCAGTTCAGTTGTGTCATTTAAGGTAAAATTGGATAGGTATATGGACAGGAAAGGAGTGGAAGGTTATGGGCTGAGTGCGGGTAGGTGGGACTAGGTGAGATTAAGAGTTCGGCACAGACTAGGAGGGCCGAGATGGCCTGTTTCCGTGCTGTGATTGTTATATGGTTATATATGGTGATAGTTATTACTCCACAACCATCAGGAAGGAGGTACGGGAGCCTCAGAACCCACACCACCAGGTTCAGGAACAGTTCTTACCCCTCAATCATCAGGAAGGAGTTTCAGGAGCCTCAGGACTCACACCACCAGGTTCAGGAACAGTTATTACCCCCCTCAACCATCAGGAGGGAGATACAGGAGCCTCAAGACTCACACCACCAGGTTCAGGAACAGTTCTTACCCCTCAACCATCAGGAAGGAGGTACAGGAGCCCCAGGACTCACACCACCAGGTTCAGGAACAGTTATTACCCCATAACCATCAGGAGGGAGGTACAGGAGCCTCAAGACTCACACCACCAGGTTCAGGAACAGTTATTAACCCCCCCCCCCCCCCCAGCCATCAGGAAGAGGGTACAAGAGGTTTGGTGTGGGCCCCCAAACCTTAAGGACTTTCTACAGGGGCACAATTGAGGGCATCCTGACTGGCTGCATCACTGCCTGGTACGGGGACCGTACCTCCCTCAATCGCAGGACTCTGCAGGGAGTGGTGCGGACAGCCCAGCGCATCTGTTGATGTGAACTTCCTACTATTCAGGACATTTACAGAGACAGGTATGTAAAAAGGGCCCGTAGGATCACTGGGGACCCGAGTCACCCCAACCACAAACTGTTCCAGCTGCTCCCATCCGGGAAACGGTACCGCAGCATAAAAGCCAGGACCAACAGGCTCCGGGACAGCTTCTTCCACCAGGCCATCAGACTGATGAACTCACGCTGATTTGAGTGTACCCCACATTACATTGACTGTTCTGTTTATAAATTATTATGAATTACCATGATTGCGCATTTAGATGGAGGTGTAATGTAAAGATTTTTAGGTGTAAGAAATAAAGTGAATTCAATTGGATAATAACCATTTAGATACAGTAATATAGGATAATCGGGTTACTGAATAGATACAGCCATTCCAAACACACTCAACTTCCAGACATCAGTAAATGAACACCAGCAATATGCTGAATTAAAAGAGGAAATTGAAAGACGATGGAATATGAACAGAGTGTACATTGTCCCAGGAGAAATATCTACAACTGGTATCATCCCAAAGTCACAATGGCATTAAACAGTGAGGACCACTCAGTGATATCGATGTAAATCTTCGGAAAGCCACAATACTAAACACCTCCAGAACAGCCCGGAAGTTCCTAGCAATTGAGAAAGTAGTGTGCTTGGCTACGCCCCACACCTCAGGTTTTACCAGCTTGAGATAATTCTGGGAACGCAAGACTCGGAAACTGAGTCCGCAGGTTGTGGACGAGATGAAACCTGCAGATGCTGGAAATCCGAGCCACGCCGACTGTTTCCACGACGGGGTGGGGGGGGGAGAAACATCTCTTCCGCAGAAGCTGCCTGGGCGGCTGAGTTCCTCCCGCATTCTGCGCGTGTCCGCGGATCGCAGAATCAGCTCTTTGAGCTCCAAGACGGATAAGCCACCCCCCACCCCCACTGTCGGTTCACTTGGCCTATTTATTATTCCCCAAAAGTCCTTGCACTCCCCCCCCCCCCCCCCCAGAGCTTTGTAATCGTGAGCAAACTTGGGTGTATTACACTTGATACTCCCGTCCAGAACATTGATAGAAGGGTTAAACGCCTTCCCACTGGCCTCCAAACTAGCAGGAAGAAAAACGACTATTGATATAATTATTCATTGTAGTTAGGGAGACTGAGCACGGTGTCAGGGGGTCGTTCTGGCCCGACGAGACCGCCCAATGCGTTTGATTGACCTGCTAGCCCGTACGCGCGGTCGCCGGGAGGACGTACAAGCCCCTTACAGACAGTGACGGGAGCGGAACCCAGGGCCACGCCTGTCGTCGGGTAGAAATCCTTCGCACGATATGGGGAGCAAGCTCCCCCCGCCTTTGCCCCTTCCCCTGTCCGCCGGGCCTCGTGGCTACGCCGCACGTGATTGGATTTTCAGGCGCCAGTAAGCCACTGGTGGTCTGTCTCTCTTAATAATCTTCTTGAGTGGGGTGGGCGGAGGTACACACTGGTGGGGAGTTTTCATTTGAGCCCTGTGTTTCCTTTCCTCAGCTATGACCGGAAAAGCACCTTCAACGTGCTGGTGGGAAAGGGGAGGCTGATCCCGGGTATGGACAAGGCCCTCCTGGGAATGTGCGTGAACGAGAGGCGCCGCATTGTCATCCCCCCTCACCTCGGTTACGGCAGCCAAGGAGTTGGTAAGGCAGCTGTACCCTCTCCCCACCCCACTTTCTCTTCTGTCTGCATTGGGGTGCCCTGACTGACCCAGGTGTTTCTGGTCCGTGTGCTGTTTGATCCAGATGTTTCTGCACCCTGGCCTGTCTGGTCCAGGTGTTTCTGGTTCATGTGCTGTCTGATCCAGATGTTTCTGGCCTGTACCCTGTCTGATCCAGATGTTTCTGCACCCTGGCCTGTCTGGTCCAGGTGTTTCTGGTCCATGCCCTGTCTGATCCTGATGTTCCCTGGTCTGTTCCCTGACTGATCCAGATGTTTCTGCACCCTGGCCTGTCTGGTCCAGATGTGCCAGGTCCGTGCCCTGTCTGATCCAGATTTGCCAGGTCCTAACCTGTCTGATCCAGATGCGCTAGGTCTGTACCCTGTCTGATCCAGGTGTTTCTGGTCCATGCCCCATCTGATCCTGATGTTCCCTGGTATGTGTCCTGTCTGATCCAGATGTGCCAGGTCCATACCCTGTCTGATCCAGATGTTCATAGTATGTGCCCTGTCTGGTCCAGATGTGCCAGGTCCGTGCCCTGTCTGATCCAGATGTGCCAGGTCCGTGCCCTGTCTGATCCAAATGCACGTGTAACTGTGTGGGGGCGGCGGCCGGCTCTGGGGAGGGTGAGGTGGTGTGAGCCGTTTGGTTACACTGTCAAGGTGAAGCATCTGAACTGTCTTGTCCTGCCCCCCACTCCCCCCCACAGAGAAAGTCATCCCCCCGGACTCCACGCTGTACTTCGATGTCGTCCTCCACGACATCTGGAACGCCAACGACAAGGTGCGGACGAAGACGACCTACCGGCCGGCCGCCTGCAACCGCGCAGTGCGGAACAGCGACTACGTCCGCTACCACTACAACGGTACCCTGCTGAACGGGACGCTCTTCGATTCCAGGTGGAGCGGGGGGGTCGGGCCGCGGCGCGCGGCGCTCTCCCGCGTGGGGCGTCGATTCCCCTCTCCCCCACCCCCGCCCCCAGGAGTGACAATCCCTCTGTCTCTAGCCCGCGTAAAGGGGAAGGTGGGGGGGGGGGGGGCGGCAGAAAGCCGCAACGCAGTGAATCTCTCCCGCCCGTAAGCACCGCGCCGTCCCCAGCCAGCAATGTCTCGCCTACGTCCAACCCTGAATTAGCATCGCCGGGACAGATTGGCTGAAGACAGGGCAACGGCCACTCGGCCCATCTAGCCTGTGCCGGGTTGCGCTATTTACATTATTACGGGAACAGCCCGCACCTAGTCTAATCACGGCAGAAGTCACGGTGACTGATCAACCTCCTCACCCCTACACCTGTGGGAGGAACCCCACGCGGTCGGGGGGAGGGGGGAGCGCGTGCAAACTCCTGACGCAGGACGCCGGGCTCCGTCGCCCCCTCGCCGACCGCCGTACGCGGCGCCCCATTCTGCGTCGGGTGTGCGCGGGTTCCTGGGGTGCCGGGGACGGCGGGTCTGGAAGGGGTTTGTACCCTGGGCACCCGAGGGGAGGCCGGTGGCTGCAACAGCCGTCCAGAGGGAGTAAACTTTGCTCGCAAAAAGGCATCAGAACTGCACACTGAACTCCGAAACGCCCCAAGCAGTAATAGTGTTGCTTCTAGTACGGTGCTCAGTTCTGGTCGCCTCACTTCAGGAGGGACGTGGAAGCCATAGAAAGGGTGCAGAGGAGATTTATGAGGATGTTGCCTGGATTGGGGAGCGTGCCTTATGAGAATAGGTTGAGTGAACTCGGCCTTTTCCCCGCGGAGCGACGGAGGATGAGAGGTGACCTGATAGAGGTGTACAAGATGATGAGAGGCATTGATCGTGTGGATAGTCAGAGGCTTTTTCCCAGGGCTGAAATGGCTGCCACGAGAGGGCACAGGTTTAAGGTGCTGGGGAGTAGGTACAGAGATGTCAGGGGTAAGTTTTTCACTCAGAGAGTGGTGAGAGTGTGGAATGGGCTGCCGGCAACGGTGGTGGGGGCGGATACGTTAGGGTCTTTTAAGAGACTCCTGGATGGGTACGTGGAGCTCAGAAAAGTAGAGGGCTATGGGTAAAGCCTAGGTGATTTCTGAGGAAGGGAGATGTTCAGCACAACTTTGTGGGCTGTATTGTGCTGTAGGTTTTCTATGTTTCTGTGGCTTTCTGATAGGTAGCTGGATAAATTACACAAGGTGGGGGTGTGGGGGACTGCGGGTGGGAGGGGGAGAGACAGGGAAGTGGTGGCAAGAGGATAGAAATAGTGGGACTGAATTTGTGTCAGATTCTGGTCCGGGTGAAACTGTGCTGTCTCTGCTCTCAGCAGTCCCTTCAAACCTCCCTCACTTTCTACTCCTCCTCCAGCCACAGTCGTATGAAGACGTACAACACATACGTGGGGATCGGCTGGTTGATCAAGGGGATGGAGGAAGGTCTCCTGGGGATGTGTGTCGGAGAGCGACGGGTCATCACCATCCCCCCGTTCCTGGCCTACGGGGAAACCGGATACGGTAAGCCAAGCCCTATCGACCGACCCAGCTCCGCAGCGCTGGGAGGCACAGCACCGTGAGCGATAGATTAGACCAGCAGTCCACAAGACGTGGGACCAGAATTGACCAGAAGTCCATAAGACATGGGATCAGAAGTTCATGGGACCGGGGAGCAGAATTGACCAGATGTCCATGAGACATGGGACCAGAATTGAGCAGATGTCCATAAGACATGGGACCACAATTGATCAGATGTCCATAAGACATGGGGCCACAATTGACCAGAAATTCATGGGACATGGGACCAGAATTGACCAGATATCCATAAGACATGGGACCAGAATTGATCATAAGGCCATAAATAAGACATGGGACCAGAATTGATCAGATGGCCATAAGACATGGAACCAGAATTGACCTGATGTCCATAAGATATGGGATTAGAATTGATCAGAGCTCATGGGACATGGACTATCAGAGTTGACCAGATGTCCACGAGACACGGGAACAGAATTGACTGTAAGTCCATAAGGCATGGGACCAGAATTGAGCAGAGGATCATAGACACGGGACCAGAATTGACCAGATGTCCATAAGACATGGGACCAGAATTGAGCAGAGGATCATAGACACAGGACCAGAATTGACCAGATGTCCATAAGACATGGGAGCAGAATTGATCAGATGTCTATAAGACATGGGATCAGAATTGACCAGATGTCCATAAGACATGGGACCAGAATTGACCAGATGTCTATAAGACATGGGACCAGAATTGACCAGATGTCCATAAGACATGGGACCAGAATTGACCGTAAGTCCATAAGACATGGGACCAGAATTGACCAGATGTCTATAAGACATGGGAGCAGAATTGACCAGATGTCCATAAGACATGGGAGCAGAATTGATCAGAGCTCATGGGACATGGGAACAGAGTTGATCAGATGTCCATAAGACACGGGAACAAAATTGACCATAAGTCCATAAGGCATGGGACCAGAATTGAGCAGAGGATCATAAGACATGGGAGCAGAATTGATCAGATGTCTATAAGGCATGGGACCAGAATTGATCAGATGTCCATAAGACATGGGACCAGAATTGACCAGATGTCCATAAGACATGGGAGCAGAATTGATCAGATGTCTATAAGGCATGGGAGCAGAATTGACCAGATGACTATAAGACATAGGACCAGAATTGATCAGATGTCCATAAGACATGGGACCAGAATTGATCAGATGTCCATAAGACATGGGACCAGAATTGATCAGATGTCCATAAGACATAGGACCAGAATTGATCAGATGTCCATAAGACATGGGACCAGAATTGATCAGATGTCCATAAGACATGGGACCAGAATTGATCAGATGTCTATAAGACATGGGACCAGAATTGACCAGATGTCTATAAGACATGGGAGCAGAATTGACCAGATGTCCATAAGACATAGGACCAGAATTGACCAGATGTCCATAAGACATGGGACCAGAATTGATCAGATGTCTATAAGACATGGGACCAGAATTGATCAGATGTCTATAAGACATGGGACCAGAATTGATCAGATGTCCATAAGACATAGGACCAGAATTGAGCAGATGTCCATATGACATGGGAGCAGAATTGACCAGATGTCTATAAGACATGGGACCAGAATTGACCGTAAGTCCATAAGGCATGGGACCAGAATTGACCAGATGTCTATAAGACATGGGACCAGAATTGACCAGATGTCTATAAGACATGGGAGCAAAATTGATCAGATGTCCATAAGACATGGGAGCAGAATTGACCAGATGTCTATAAGACATGGGAGCAGAATTGATCAGATGGCCATAAGACATGGAACCAGAATTGACCTGATGTCCATAAGATATGGGATTAGAATTGATCAGAGCTCATGGGACATGGACTATCAGAGTTGACCAGATGTCTACGAGACACGGGAACAGAATTGACCATGTCCATAAGACATGGGACCAGAATTGAGCAGAGGATCATAGACACGGGCCCGGAATTGATCAGATGTCCATAAGACATGGGAGCAGAATTGACCAGATGTCTATAAGACATAGGACCAGAATTGACCAGATGTCCATAAGACATGGGACCACAATTGATCAGATGGCCATAAGACATGGGAGCAGAATTGAGCAGATGTCCATAAGACATGGGAGCAGAATTGAGCAGATGTCCATAAGACATGGGACCACAATTGACCAGATGTCTATAAGACATGGGACCAGAATTGATCAGATGTCCATAAGACATAGGACCAGAATTGAGCAGATGTCCATAAGACATGGGAGCAGAATTGACCAGATGTCTATAAGACATGGGACCAGAATTGATCAGATGTCCATAAGACACAGGACCAGAATTGATCAGATGTCCATAAGACATGGGACCAGAATTGAGCAGATGTCCATAAGACAGGGAGCAGAATTGAGCAGAGGATCATAGACACAGGACCAGAATTGATCAGATGTCCATAAGATATTGGGACTAGAATTGATCAGAACTCATGGGACATGGGATCAGAGTTGACCAGACATTCATGGGACATGGGAATAGAATTGATCAGATGTCCATAAAATATTGGGACGAGAATTGATCAGAGGTCATGGGACATGGGACCAGAATTGATCAGATGTCCATAAGACAAGGGACTAGAATTGAGCAGAGGATCATAGACACAGGACCAGAATTGACCAGATGTCCATAAGACATAGGACCAGAATTGACCAGATGTCTATAAGACATGGGAGCAGAATTGACCAGATGTCCATAAGACATAGGACCAGAATTGACCAGATGTCTATAAGACATGGGAGCAGAATTGACCAGATGTCCATAAGACATGGGACTAGAATTGATCAGAACTCATGGGACATGGGATCAGAGTTGACCAGATGTCCACAAGACACGGGAACAAAATTGACCATAAGTCCATAAGGCATGGGACCAGAATTGAGCAGATGTCCATAAGACATGGGACCAGAATTGAGCAGATGTCCATAAGACATGGGACCAGAATTGAGCAGATGTCCATAAGACATGGGACCACAATTGACCAGAAATTCATGGGACATGGGACCAGAATTGACCAGATATCCATAAGACATGGGACCAGAATTGATCAGAAGGCCATAAATAAGACATGGGACCAGAATTGACCTAATGTCTATAAGTCATGGGACCAGAATTGATCAGATGTCTATAAGACATGGGACCAGAATTGACCAGATGTCTATAAGACATGGGACCAGAATTGATCAGATGTCCATAAGACATGGGACCAGAATTGACCAGATGTCTATAAGACATGGGACCAGAATTGATCAGATGGCCATAAGACATGGAACCAGAATTGACCTGATGTCCATAAGATATGGGATTAGAATTGATCAGAGCTCATGGGACATGGACTATCAGAGTTGACCAGATGTCTACGAGACACGGGAACAGAATTGACCATGTCCATAAGACATGGGACCAGAATTGACCAGATGTCTATAAGACATGGGACCAGAATTGATCAGATGGCCATAAGACATGGAACCAGAATTGATCAGATGTCCATAAGACATGGGAGCAGAATTGACCAGATGTCTATAAGACATAGGACCAGAATTGACCAGATGTCCATAAGACATGGGACCACAATTGATCAGATGGCCATAAGACATGGGAGCAGAATTGAGCAGATGTCCATAAGACATGGGAGCAGAATTGAGCAGATGTCCATAAGACATGGGACCACAATTGACCAGATGTCTATAAGACATGGGACCAGAATTGATCAGATGTCCATAAGACATAGGACCAGAATTGAGCAGATGTCCATAAGACATGGGAGCAGAATTGACCAGATGTCTATAAGACATGGGACCAGAATTGATCAGATGTCCATAAGACACAGGACCAGAATTGATCAGATGTCCATAAGACATGGGACCAGAATTGAGCAGATGTCCATAAGACATGGGAGCAGAATTGAGCAGAGGATCATAGACACAGGACCAGAATTGATCAGATGTCCATAAGATATTGGGACTAGAATTGATCAGAACTCATGGGACATGGGATCAGAGTTGACCAGACATTCATGGGACATGGGAATAGAATTGATCAGATGTCCATAAAATATTGGGACGAGAATTGATCAGAGGTCATGGGACATGGGACCAGAATTGATCAGATGTCCATAAGACAAGGGACTAGAATTGAGCAGAGGATCATAGACACAGGACCAGAATTGATCAGATGTCCATAAGACATGGGACTAGAATTGAGCAGAGGATCATAGACACAGGACCAGAATTGACCAGATGTCCATAAGACATAGGACCAGAATTGACCAGATGTCTATAAGACATGGGAGCAGAATTGACCAGATGTCCATAAGACATAGGACCAGAATTGACCAGATGTCTATAAGACATGGGAGCAGAATTGACCAGATGTCCATAAGACATGGGACTAGAATTGATCAGAACTCATGGGACATGGGATCAGAGTTGACCAGATGTCCACAAGACACGGGAACAAAATTGACCAGAAATTCATGGGACATGGGACCAGAATTGACCAGATATCCATAAGACATGGGACCAGAATTGATCAGAAGGCCATAAATAAGACATGGGACCAGAATTGACCTAATGTCTATAAGTCATGGGACCAGAATTGATCAGATGTCTATAAGACATGGGACCAGAATTGACCAGATGTCTATAAGACATGGGACCAGAATTGATCAGATGTCCATAAGACATGGGAGCAGAATTGACCAGATGTCTATAAGACATGGGACCAGAATTGATCAGATGTCCATAAGACATGGGAGCAGAATTGACCAGATGTCCATAAGACATGGGACCAGAATTGATCAGATGTCCATAAGACATGGGAGCAGAATTGACCAGATGTCTATAAGACATGGGACCAGAATTGATCAGATGTCCATAAGACATGGGAGCAGAATTGACCAGATGTCTATAAGACATGGGACCAGAATTGATCAGATGTCCATAAGACATGGGAGCAGAATTGACCAGATGTCCATAAGACATAGGACCAGAATTGACCAGATGTCTATAAGACATGGGAGCAGAATTGACCAGATGTCCATAAGACATGGGACTAGAATTGATCAGAACTCATGGGACATGGGATCAGAGTTGACCAGATGTCCACAAGACACGGGAACAAAATTGACCAGAAATTCATGGGACATGGGACCAGAATTGACCAGATATCCATAAGACATGGGACCAGAATTGATCAGAAGGCCATAAATAAGACATGGGACCAGAATTGACCAGATGTCTATAAGACATGGGACCAGAATTGATCAGATGTCCATAAGACATGGGAGCAGAATTGACCAGATGTCTATAAGACATGGGACCAGAATTGATCAGATGTCCATAAGACATGGGAGCAGAATTGACCAGATGTCCATAAGACATGGGACCACAATTGACCAGATGTCCATAAGACATGGGACCAGAATTGAGCAGAGGATCATAGACATGGGATCAGAATTGTTTAGAAGTCCATGAGGCATTGGGAACAGAAGTCTATCAAAGCACATATACGTCACCATATAAGGCCCTGAGATTCATTTTCTTGTGGGCATACTCAATATATCTATAGAATAATAACGAAAGAAATGTCACCAAACTAGGATATTCAACCGGCGTGCAGAAGACAACAAACCAGCTGCAACTCCAAAAAGAAGAAGAAATAATAAATAAATAAACAAACAAACAAACAAACAAGCAAGCAAGCAATAAATATGGAGAATGAGATGAAGAGTCCTTGACATTGGGTCCGTAGGTTGTGGAAACATTTCAGTGATGAGGCAAGATGAGTGAAGTTATCCCCATTTGGTTCAAGAGTCTGATGGTTCAGGGGTCAATAACTGTTCCCGAACCTGGTGGTGTGGGTGCTGAGGCTCCTGTACCTCCTTCCTAATGGTTGAGGTGTAATAACTGTTCCTGAACCTGGTGGTGTGGGACCTGAGACACCTGTACCTCCTTCCTGATGGTTGAGGGGGTAATAACCGTTCCTGAACCTAGTGGTGTGGGACCTGAGACACCTGTACCTCCTTCCTGATGGTTGAGGGGGTAATAACCGTTCCTGAACCTGGTGGTGTGGGACCTGAGGCTCCTGTACCTCCTTCCTGATGGCTGAGGGGTAATAACTGTTCCTGAACCTGGTGGTGTGGGACCTGAGACACCTGTACCTCCTTCCTGATGGTTGAGGGGGTAATAACCGTTCCTGAACCTGGTGGTGTGGGACCTGAGGCTCCTGTACCTCCTTCCTGATGGCTGAGGGGTAATAACTGTTCCTGAACCTGGTGGTGTGGGTCCTGAGGCTCCTGTACCTCCTTCCTGATGGTTGAGGGGTAATAACTGTTCCTGAACCTGGTGGTGTGAGTCCTGGGGCTCCTGCACCTCCTTCCTGATGGTTGAGGGGTAATAACTGTTCCTGAACCAGGTGGTGTGACTCCTGGGGCTCCTGCACCTCCTTCCTGATGGTTGAGGGGTAATAACTGTTCCTGAACCTGATGGTGTGAGTCCTGGGGCTCCTGCACCTCCTTCCTGATGGTTGAGGGGTAATAACTGTTCCTGAACCTGGTGGTGTGGGTCCTGAGGCTCCTGTACCTCCTTCCTGATGGTTGAGGGGTGATAACTGCTCCTGAACCTGGTGGTGTGGGTCCTGAGGCTCCCATACCTCCTTCCTGATGGTTGAGGGGTGATAATTGTTCCTGAACCTGGTGGTGTGGGTCCTGAGGCTCCTGTACCTCCTTCCTGATGGTTGAGGGCTAATAACTGTTCCTGAACCTGGTGGTGTGGGTCCCGAGGCTCCTGTACCTCCTTCCTGACGGTTGAGGGGTGATAACTGTTCCTGAACCTGGTGGTGTGGGTCCTGAGGCAACTGTACCTCGTTCCTGATGGTTGAGGGGTGATAACTGTTCCTGAACCTGGTGGTGTGGTTCCTGAGGCCCCTGTACCTCCTTCCTGACGGTTGAGGGGTGATAACTGTTCCTGAACCTGGTGGTGTGGGTCCTGAGGCTCCTGTACCTCCTTCCTGATGGTTGAGGGGTAATAACTTCCTGAACCTGGTGGTGTGAGTCCTGAGGCTCCTGTACCTCCGTCCTGATGGTTGAGGGGTGATAACTGTTCCTGAATCTGGTGGTGTGGGTCCTGAGGCTCCTGTACCTCCTTCCTGATGGTTGAGGGGTGATAACTGTTCCTGAATCTGGTGGTGTGGGTCCTGAGGCTCCTGTACGTCCTTACTGATGGTTGAGGGGTAATAACTGTTCCTGAACCTGCTGGAGTGGGTCCTGAGGCTCCTGTACCTCCTGCCTGACGGTTGAGGGGTAATAACTGTTCCTGAACCTGGTGGTGTGGGTGCTGAGGCTCCTGTACCTCCTTCCTGACGGTTGAGGGGGTAATAACTGTTCCTGAACCTGGTGGTGTGGATCCTGATGCTCTTGTACCTCCTTCCTGATGGTTGAGGGGTAATAACTGTTCCTGAACCTGGTGGTGTGGGTCCTGAGGCTCCTGTACCTCCTTCCTGACGGTTGAGGGGTAATAACTGTTCCTGAACCTGGTGGTGTGGATCTTGAGGCTCCTGTACCTCCTCCCTAATGGTTGAGGGGTGATAACCGTTCCTGAACCTGATGGTGTGGGTCTTGAGGCTCCTGTACCTCCTTCCTGATGTTTGAGGAGTAATAACTGTCCCTGAACCTGGTGGTGTGGGTCTTGAGGCTCCTGTACCTCCTTCCTGATGGTTGAGGAGTAATAACTGTTCCTGAACCTGGTGGTGTGGGTCCTGAGGCTCCTGTCCCTCCTTCCTGACGGTTGAGGGATAATAACTGTTCCTGAGCCTGGTGGTGTGGGTCCTGAGGCTCCTGTCCCTCCTTCCTGATGGTTGAGGGGTAATAACTGTTCCTGAACCTGGTGGTGTGGGTGCTGAGGCTCCTGCACCTCCTTCCTGATGGTTGAGGGGTGATAACTGTTCCTGAACCTGGTGGTGTGGGACCTGAGGCTCCTGTACCTCCTTCCTGATGGTTGAGGGGTGATAACTGCTCCTGAACCTGGTGGTGTGGGTCCTGAGGCTCCTGTACCTCCTTCCTGATGGTTCAGGGGTGATAACTGTTCCTGAACCTGGTGGTGTGGTTCCTGAGGCTCCTGTACCTCCTTCCTGATGGTTGAGGGCGTAATAACTGTTCCTGACCTGGTGGTGTGGGTCCTGAGGCTCCTGTACCTCCTTTCTGATGGTTGGGGTGATAACTGTTCCTGAACCTGGTGGTGTGGGTCCTGAGGCTCCTGTCCCTCCTTCCTGACGGTTGAGGGATAATAACTGTTCCTGAGACTGGTGGTGTGGGTCCTGAGGCTCCTGTCCCTCCTTCCTGATGGTTGAGGGGTAATAACTGTTCCTGAACCTGGTGGTGTGGGTGCTGAGGCTCCTGCACCTCCTTCCTGATGGTTGAGGGGTGATAACTGTTCCTGAACCTGGTGGTGTGGGACCTGAGGCTCCTGTACCTCCTTCCTGATGGTTGAGGGGTGATAACTGCTCCTGAACCTGGTGGTGTGGGTCCTGAGGCTCCTGTACCTCCTTCCTGATGGTTCAGGGGTGATAACTGTTCCTGAACCTGGTGGTGTGGTTCCTGAGGCTCCTGTACCTCCTTCCTGATGGTTGAGGGCGTAATAACTGTTCCTGACCTGGTGGTGTGGGTCCTGAGGCTCCTGTACCTCCTTTCTGATGGTTGGGGTGATAACTGTTCCTGAACCTGGTGGTGTGGGTCCTGAGGCTCCTGTCCCTCCTTCCTGACGGTTGAGGGATAATAACTGTTCCTGAGACTGGTGGTGTGGGTCCTGAGGCTCCTGTCCCTCCTTCCTGATGGTTGAGGGGTGATAACTGTTCCTGAACCTGGTGGTGTGGGACCTGAGGCTCCTGTACCTCCTTCCTGATGGTTGAGGGGTGATAACTGCTCCTGAACCTGGTGGTGTGGGTCCTGAGGCTCCTGTACCTCCTTCCTGATGGTTGAGGGGTAATAACTGTTCCTGAACCTGGTGGTGTGGGACCTGAGGCTCCTGTACCTCCTTCCTGATGGTTGAGGGGTGATAACTGCTCCTGAACCTGGTGGTGTGGGTCCTGAGGCTCCTGTACCTCCTTCCTGATGGTTAAGGGGTAATAACTGTTCCTGAACCTGGTGGTGTGGGACCTGATGCTCCTGTACCTCCTTCCTGATGGTTGAGGGGGTAATAACTGTTCCGGAACCTGGTGGTGTGGGTCCTGAGGCTCCTGTACCTCCTTCCTGACAGTTGAGGGGTGATAACTGTTCCTGAACCTGGTGGTGTGGTTCCTGAGGCTCCTGTACCTCCTTCCTGATGGTTGAGGGGTGATAACTGTTCCTGAACCTGGTGGTGTGGTTCCTGAGGCTCCTGTACTGCCTTCCTGATGGTTGAGGGGTGATAACTGTTCCTGAACCTGTTGGAATGGGTCCTGAGGCTCCTGTACCTCCTTCCTGATGGTTGAGGGGTGATAACTGTTCCTGAACCTGGTGGTGTGGTTCCTGAGGCTCCTGTACCTTCTTCCTGATGGTTGAGGGGTGATAACTGCTCCTGGACCTCCTTCCTGATGGTTGAGGGGTGACAACTGTCCCTGAACCTGGTGGAGTGCGTCCTGAGGCTCCTGTACCTCCTTCCTGATGGTTGAGGGGTTAATAACTGTTCCTGAACCTGGTGGTGTGGGTCCTGAGGCTCCTGTACCTCCTTCCTGATGGTTGAGGGGTAATAACTGTTCCTGAACCTGGTGGTGTGGGTCCTGAGGCTCCTGTACCTCCTTCCTGTTGGTTGAGGGGTGATAACTGTTCCTGAATCTGGTGGTGTGGGTCCTGAGGCTCCTGTACGTCCTTCCTGATGGTTGAGGGGTAATAACTGTTCCTGAACCTGGTGGAGTGGGTCCTGAGGCTCCTGTACCTCCTTCCTGATGGTTGAGGGGTGATAACTGTTCCTGAACCTGGTGGTGTGGGACCTGAGGCTCCTGTACCTCCTTCTTGATGGTTGAGGGGTGATAACTGCTCCTGAACCTGGTGGTGTGGGTCCTGAGGCTCCTGTACCTCCTTCCTGATGGTTAAGGGGTAATAACTGTTCCTGAACCTGGTGGTGTGGGACCTGATGCTCCTGTACCTCCTTCCTGATGGTTGAGGGGGTAATAACTGTTCCGGAACCTGGTGGTGTGGGTCCTGAGGCTCCTGTACCTCCTTCCTGACAGTTGAGGGGTGATAACTGTTCCTGAACCTGGTGGTGTGGTTCCTGAGGCTCCTGTACCTCCTTCCTGATGGTTGAGGGGTGATAACTGTTCCTGAACCTGGTGGTGTGGTTCCTGAGGCTCCTGTACTGCCTTCCTGATGGTTGAGGGGTGATAACTGTTCCTGAACCTGTTGGAATGGGTCCTGAGGCTCCTGTACCTTCTTCCTGATGGTTGAGGGGTGATAACTGCTCCTGAACCTGATGGTGTGGGTCCTGAGGCTCCTGGACCTCCTTCCTGATGGTTGAGGGGGTAATAACTGTTCCTGAACCTTTTGGTGTGGGACTTGAGGCTCCTGTACCTCCTTCCTGATGGTTTAGGGGTAATAACTGTTCCTGACCCTGGTGGTGTGGGTCCTGAGGCTCCTGTACCTCCTTCCTGATGGTTGAGGGGTAATAACTGTCCCTGAACCTGGTGGAGTGGGTCCTGAGGCTCCTGTTCCTCCTTCCTTGTGGTTGAGGGATAATAACTGTTCCTGAACCTGATGGTGTGGGTCCTGAGGCTCCTGTACCTCCTTCCTGATGGTTGAGGAGTAATAACTGTCCCTGAACCTGGTGGTATGGGTCCTGAGGCTCCTGCATCTTCTTGAAGACAGCGTGTCCTGGGTGGTTGTGGGGTGGGGGGGTTGTCCCGATGTGGGATGATAGTTTGCTGTGATAGCATTTCATGTAGAGCTGCTCAGTTTTCGGTGGGGTGGGGGTCACTTTACTGCACCGTATGCACTGTTTTTGTGGGATTATCCACTCTTTTCGTTTCATTAAGCAGGCCAGCTCTCCCTCCGAGGAGTCTTTGATTTTCTCTCTCTCTCTCTCTCTCTCTCTCTCTCGCCTGCCCGTTAGGTGACGAGATCCCTCCCCAGGCCAGCCTGGTGTTCGATACCTTACTGCTGGACCTGCACAACCAGAACGACAGCATCTCGGTGGAGAACCAGGTCGTCCCGGAGCCCTGCACCCGCAAGATCGAGTCCGGAGACTTCATTCGCTATCACTACAATGCCAGCCTGCTGGACGGGACCCTCTTTGACTCGAGGTGAGCCATCCTTTCACCCCACTCGGTTGGCGCATCCTGGGACTGCGTCGGCCGCGGTCGCAAACGACGCGTTTCAAGCTTGTGTTTGGTCTCCCGTGAGGACTGTCGCAGCGGAGGGCCCAAACCCACGGGCTCACCCCGCCGCTCTCTCAGGTGGGCGTACCGTGAAACGTGCGCCTGTGTAGCCTCTTCAGCGGGGGGGGGGGGGGGGAAGACAGCCGTTAACTCGACCGGGTCGCTGACCAAGCCCGGTTTTTTTGGCTGCTCTGGGAACTTCCTGTGCGTGAACGATTTCCTGCACGGCAGCACATTTCCAGAATGAAAGAAGTTACACCGGTTCTGCAAAACTGTGGGATGTCTTGTGGTTATGAAAAGCGCGACACTGCCAGGGCTTGGGGAGTTCGATTCCCGCGTCCTCTGTGAGGGGTTTGTATGTTCCCTCCCGTTTCCTCTGGGTGCCCTGGTTCCCTCCCACAGTCCAAAGACGTACCGGATTAGCACAGTCTTTATCTGTAAGCTCCGCGTGCGCAGCCGCGAATCGCGAAAACCCGGACGTGCTCTTCCAGCACTCGCTGTTCCAGCACGTGTACAGACTTTTTTTTCTTCCATTATTCCCTAATCAATGCAGTATAACAACTATTTACACAGCATTTACATTGTATTAGGTATTATAAGTAATCTAGAGATGGTTTAAAGTGTACGGGAGGATGTGTTTGGGTTATCGTGGATCGGGATTGAAAAAAATCGGAAGTTCTCTTACTAAGTAAGTCGGAAGGCGGTAAGGTCCTGAGGCTCCTGTACCTCCTTCCTGATGGTTGAGGGGTATTAACTGTTCCTGAACCTGGTGGTGTGGGCCCTGAGGCTCCTGTACCTCCTTCCTGATGGTTGTGGGGTAATAACTGTTCCTGAACCTGGTGGTGTGGGCCCTGAGGCTCCTGTACCTCCTTCCTGATGGTTGAGGGGTTATAACTGTCCCTGAACCTGGTGGTGAGGGTCCTTTCTCATGCTGACCCCTCCCCTTTTTTATCTCCTCCAGTCCTGATGAGGGGGTTTTGCCCTGAAATGTCGACTGTTTACCCTTTTCCAGAGGAGCTGCCCGGCCTGCTGAGTTCCTCCAGCGTTTTGTGTGTGTGTGTGTGTGTGTGTGTGTGTGTGTTGCCTGGGCTATCTCACCTTCATTAGCCCAACGCAGGCAGCTGTTCATTTACAGATGATCTCAAAACGTTGCCAGAGCAGATGAGCTGGAAGCAAAAGGTTCATTCTGCGTCGTAGT
>NW_026778965.1:25000-50000 GCF_030144855.1 Hypanus sabinus | reverse complement strand
GGTGCAGAGGAGATTCACCAGGGTGCTGCCTGGATTAGAGAGGGTGCAGAGGAGATTCACCAGGATGCTGCCTGGATTAGAGAGGGTGCAGAGGAGATTCACCAGGATGCTGCCTGGATTAGAGAGAGTGCAGAGGAGATTAACCAGGATGCTGCCTGGATTAGAGAGGGTGCAGAGGAGATTAACCAGGATGCTGCCTGGATTAGAGAGGGTGCAGAGGAGATTCACCAGGATGCTGCCTGGATTAGAGAGGGTGCAGAGGAGATTCACCAGGATGCTGCCTGGATTAGAGAGAGTGCAGAGGAGATTCACCAGGATGCTGCCTGGATTAGAGAGGGTGCAGAGGAGATTGACCAGGATGTTGCCTGGATTAGAGAGGGTGCAGAGGAGATTCACCAGGATGTTGCCTGGATTAGAGAGGGTGCAGAGGAGATTGTATAGGATGCTGCCTGGATTAGAGAGGGTGCAGAGGAGATTCACCAGGATGCTGCCTGGATTAGAGAGGGTGCAGAGGAGATTCACCAGGATGCTGCCTGGATTAGAGAGGGTGCAGAGGAGATTCACCAGGATGCTGCCTGGATTAGAGAGGGTGCAAAGGAGATTCTCCAGGGCACTGCCCGGATTAGAGAGGGTGCAGAGGAGATTCTCCAGGACGCTGCCTGGATTAGAGAGGGTGCAGAGGAGATTCACCAGGATGCTGCCTGGATTAGAGAGGGTGCAGAGGAGATTCACCAGGATGCTGCCTGGATTAGAGAGGGTGCAGAGGAGATTCACCAGGATGCTGCCTGGATTAGAGAGGGTGCAGAGGAGATTCACCAGGATGCTGCCTGGATTAGAGAGGGTGCAGAGGAGATTCACCAGGATGCTGCCTGGATTAGAGAGGGTGCAAAGGAGATTCTCCAGGGCGCTGCCCAGATTAGAGAGGGTGCAGAGGAGATTCTCCAGGACGCTGCCTGGATCAGAGAGGGTGCAGAGGAGATTCACCAGGACGCTGCCTGGATTAGAGAGAGCAGTCTGCCTTTTGAGGAGAGGGTGACTGAGCTCGGGCTTTTATCTTAAGGAGCGAAGGAGGTCTACAAGACGATTAGAGCCTTAGACGGTGTGGACACCCAGAGTCTCTTCCCCACGGCTACTATGAAGGGGTCATAATTTTAAGGCGTTTGGGGTGGGGGGGATGATATCAGAGGCAGGTTTTCACAGAGAGTGGTCGACGTAGATACATTAGCGACACCTAGATAGGCAGGTGGCTGACAGTAAAATGGAGGGGTGTGTGGGAGGGAAGGGTTGGAGTGACCGTGGAGTAGATTTCAAGGTCAGTGCAACCTCCTGGTTCAGTGGGGTGGCCTTGCACTGTGAACGTGAGGGTCGACGTTCTATAAACACGGGAGAGATCGCTGTCAACCAGCGACAGTTAGCCAGCGGTGGGAGCGTGCCCCGGTGAGCCGCGCGGGATGTTCTGCGCCTACCCGGCTGAGGTTGGCCCGTGTGCCAGGTGGGAGGGTTTAGCCCGTGGCTCCCGCCGACTTACGCGGATTTGGCGGGTGCCGCTGGCAGACAGGTCCGTTTCCTGCCTCAGCCTGTTCAACCGCTCTCGCAAATTGTGTTCCCTAACCCAGCCACTGGCGGAACCAGACCTACGACACCTATATCGGGATGGGCTACGTGATCGAAGGGGTTGACCAAGGTCTGATTGGAACGTGCATGGGGGAGCGACGGAGAATTGTCATCCCACCTCACCTGGCCTACGGAGAGAGCGGAGTCGGTAAGGAGCTTAACTCTCTGCGGGCGAGACTCACGGACGGGAGTGAGCTTTTAACAGATGCACCATCCAGAGAAGTTCCGACTTCGAACGAGAGTCTGAGTTGTTGAGACACATAGGAAACATCCTCTCCACATCCACTCTACCTGTGTCCTCTGGTCCTAGACTCCCCCACTATAGGAAACATCCTCTCCACATCCACTCTATCTGTGTCCTCTGGTCCTAGACTCTCCCACTATAGGAAACATCCTCTCCACATCCACTCTATCTGTGTCCTCTGGTCCTAGACTCCCCCACTATAGGAAACATCCTCTCCACATCCACTCCATCTGTGTCCTCTGGTCCTAGACTCCCCCACTATAGGAAACATCCTCTCCACATCCACTCTATCTGTGTCCTCTGGTCCTAGACTCCCCCACTATAGGAAACATCCTCTCCACATCCACTCTATCTGTGTCCTCTGGTCCTAGACTCCCCCACTATAGGAAACATCCTCTCCACATCCACTCCATCTGTGTCCTCTGGTCCTAGACTCCCCCACTATAGGAAACATCCTCTCCACATCCACTCTATCTGTGTCCTCTGGTCCTAGACTCCCCCACTATAGGAAACATCCTCTCCACATCCACTCTATCTGTGTCCTCTGGTCCTAGACTCCCCCACTATAGGAAACATCCTCTCCACATCCACTCTATCTGTGTCCTCTGGTCCTAGACTCCCCCACTATAGGAAACATCCTCTCCACATCCACTCTATCTGTGTCCTCTGGTCCTAGACTCCCCCACTATAGGAAACATCCTCTCCACATCCACTCTATCTGTGTCCTCTGGTCCTAGACTCCCCCACTATAGGAAACATCCTCTCCACATCCACTCTATCTGTGTCCTCTGGTCCTAGACTCCCCCACTATAGGAAACATCCTCTCCACATCCACTCTATCTGTGTCCTCTGGTCCTAGACTCCCCCACTATAGGAAACATCCTCTCCACATCCACTCTATCTGTGTCCTCTGGTCCTAGACTCCCCCACTATAGGAAACATCCTCTCCACATCCACTCCATCTGTGTCCTCTGGTCCTAGACTCCCCCACTACAGGAAACATCCTCTCCACATCCTCTCTATCTGTGTCCTCTGGTCCTAGACTCCCCCACTATAGGAAACATCCTCTCCACATCCACTCTATCTGTGTCCTCTGGTCCTAGTCTCTCCTGCTGTAGGAAACATCCTCTCCACATCCACTCTATCTGTGTCCTCTGGTCCTAGACTCCCCCACTATAGGAAACATCCTCTCCACATCCACTCTATCTGTGTCCTCTGGTCCTAGACTCCCCCACTATAGGAAATATCCTCTCTACATCCACTCTATCTGTGTCCTCTGGTCCTAGACACCCCACTATAGGAAACATCCTCTCCACATCCACTCTATCTGTGTCCTCTGGTCCTAGACTCCCCCACTGTAGGAAACATCCTCTCCACATCCACTCTATCTGTGTCCTCTGGTCCTAGACTCCCCCGCGACAGGAAACATCCTCTCCACATCCACTCTATCTGTGTCCTCTGGTCCTAGACTCCCCCACTACAGGAAACATCCTCTCCACATCCACTCTCTCTGTGTCCTCTGGTCCTAGACTCCCCCACTATAGGAAACATCCTCTCCACATCCACTCTATCTGTGTCCTCTGGTCCTAGACTCCCCCACTATAGGAAACATCCTCTCCACATCCACTCTCTCTGTGTCCTCTGGTCCTAGACTCTCCCACTATAGGAAACATCCGCTCCACATCCGCTCTATCTGTGTCCTCTGATCCTAGACTCCCCCACTATAGGAAACATCCTCTCCACATCCACTCTATCTGTGTCCTCTGGTCCTAGACTCCCCCACTATAGGAAACATCCTCTCCACATCCACTCTCTCTGTGTCCTCTGGTCCTAGACTCTCCCACTATAGGAAACATCCGCTCCACATCCGCTCTATCTGTGTCCTCTGGTCCTAGACTCTCCCACTATAGGAAACATCCTCTCCACATCCACTCTATCTGTGAAAGGATATGATGATGTCCTTGGGCCTGTACTTGCTGGAGATTAGAAAAATGGGGGGAAGTCTTAAGACCAGAATCTCATTGAATCCTATCAAATACCGAAAGAGCTAGATAGAGTGGATGTGGAGAGGCCCCTGTAGGGGCCGAAAACTGCTCACTATACTCCAACTGCGATCTGACCGATGCCTTACAAACCCTCAGCGTTACGACCTCTGGAAATGAAATGCTGAACATGGCGTTTGCCTTCCTGACCACCGCAGGTTAACCTTCGGGGTGTCCCGCACCGGGTCTCCCTGCCCTGAGTCCCGATTTCAGTCTCCGTTCGTACGACACAGTCCACACCTTCACTCCTCCTGCCAACGTAGCTTCACCGCGCACCGCGCTCTGCGCCATCCGCCACCTCCCAACCTGTTTCGATCCTTCTGCGGGCTGCCCGCTTTCTCGGGGCTGGAGCAGGGAGCTTAAACTGCGGCGTTCCCTCTCCAGCCCCCCTGCGGAGTACATTAGGCCCACTGCCCCCACGTGCGAGGCAGAGTCTCAGCTCTCTGTTCAGTGAAGGGACCTTGTTTTCTCTCCAGGATGTGTTACCTTCTGGTCATTTTTTATCTCACCCCCCCCCACTCCTCCTTCCCTCTTCTTCATTTCCTCACTCTTCTCCGTACCCGTCTGTCACCTTCCCTTTCTCTCTTGGTCCACTCTCCGATCAGATTCCTTCTTCTCTAGCCCTTTGCCTTTTCCACATGTAACCCCCGGGTCGCCTCAGGCTCGCTCAGCTCATTTCGTCTAGGAGGAGCAGCCTTCGGCCCCGCCAAACTGGGTAATCAGCTGGTGTGGATGCTGTGTGATGTCCCCGCCTCGCCCAAAAACAGACAGTACACCATATGCGATTAAATGAGTACAATTTATAAAGGTTACTATAACTAAGTGATTAATAACGATACAGTATATATGAAGAGAAAATTAAAGAAAAGGCGCCAAACTTATCAAAGTCCAAACCACTTCGTGCACAGCCGTTGGAGCTCAATTACTGAAGTCTTCTGGCCACCATTCGATCCCCTCCGAACTCCTCGACTCGCAGCTCGGGACTACCCGAACTCCTCGGACTCTCCAAACCGCTCAGGACCCTCCGAGTGGTCAACCAAGCACATCTAGCTTCATCCCCCCCCCCCCGGAGAATCTCCCGGCCTCGGACCCCCCCTTTGGGGTCCGATCCTCGCCCAGCTTAGAGCATTGCGTCCTCTCTCTCGACCCCCTCGCGCCGATCTGCCCAAAAGCCCGTCAACAAAAACTTACAGACTCAGAAGAAAGAACATTAATCCCCATTTGGTTTACAAAGGAATACCATTCTCGTTATCAGTAAATTAGCATTCCTGCTAGTTAACAAAAAGAAGAAACCCTCTTTACACTCTCCCTCCACCAAATAAAAGTCATGTCCTCATGACTACTAAATAACTCGCCACCTTTCCTGCCAACACACCGTAACTGTAACGTTCTCCTTCGCGTGTGACGAAACGCCGAATTAAACGTCGAGATAAACCACAGTCAATACGAACCAGATCGCAGTAAGATTAACCATTTACTGTTCACTCTTCACATTAACATATGGTGAAAACTGTTGATAAAACAATACAAGATTGATACAGTATTTGTTCCTTAATATCACATTTCAATTGTAAATACTTGCAAAGGTGACTATAACCACATTACACTAAGGTGCAGTATACAGGGAGAGTTTACCTGCTCCATTGACTACTTTAAATACACTTCCATGCAAACTATCCGCAACTCTTTAACTAACGAAAGCATAAACATTATCGACCGTCGTTACTTCTAACAGGATCGGCATTAACATCTTAGTTCAATATATCGATTATCTATTAACTTACGGCGTTGCTCTCACTGTGATTTCTCATGCCTGCAAAACAACTTCTGCTCAGGTGTGCCTCGTGGTGAGCCCCCACCCTCGCGCTAATTTCAAACCGGTATTTTCCCACAAGACGCGGCGAAACCGGATGTGACGTCATCGCATGCCGATATATTTTACATGCAATGAATATACTTTAAACACTTCTAATTCTAACTAGAAAATACTATCGAATGAATTACTAAGCGAAAATATTATAAACTAAATAACTGTCGTAAGGACAGCACAGTAACCCAAGCACAAACAGTGACATCTCCTCCCCACACAGTTACCCTCACGCCCTGTTCCTCAGGCGCTACTTAGGCCAACTATCTGGGAGTTCCCTAACCCTTCTGAGGCCTCCGTACCCCCTCACCTAAACCCTTCAGGCTCGGACACAACTGGGGATACCTTGGGCCCACTACCAACTCCTCTCTCGACCTCTCACTCATGCCCCACACTGCACACAGCTAACCCTCCCCGCTACACCTGACTCAATGGGAGAAGGGCCAAAGGTCTCTTCCTCAATCGAGGGAAAGTCAGCAAAAGGCAGCATGGACCACACATCCAGCACATCATCCATCGAATCTGTATTCTTCCTCATTCCTGTGATCGGTAGCTGCTGTTTGATCTTCTCCAAACGGAAACACGTGGCCTGCACTGCTCCCGCAGTCTCTTTAGCCTCCTGTTCAGTATTCACTGCACTTCTCTCCAGCTTTTTCTTCCTCATGACTTCTTCCAGATCAACTTTCAGGTTTTGCACTTCATTTGAACTGTCGATGGTCATCTTCAGGTTCCCTTCAAGCTTCCGCTTCTCTCTTCTGAGATTCGTCTGTAATTTCTTCACCTCCGCAAACTCCCCTCTCCGGGTTCTCAGTTTGCTATTACCCTCAGTCAGACAACTTTCTTCATTCTCTCCAACTTGTAAGGCTTCCGAATGATTCCAGATCACTTTCTCCAGTCTCTCCGTCTTCATTTCAAACTTGATTCCGTAGAGACAGTCACTCACGAGCTGCGACCTTCGCCAGCCCTGGCACGTGTCCCGAAAACACTTTAACTCGGTAGTTCTCAGCTGCTCCTGCAACGACCTCACTTCATATTCTCCTGAGGCAAATCCAAACACCAAGAGATCATCCACATACACCAAAACTCCAAACGCCTCCACATCCCCTATGGTCTTCCACCTGCCCCGCAGGAAGGTTGCAAGGGCTCCAGATATACCCTGTGGCATCTTTTCGGACCCGAAGACTCCTAAGGAATTTATAACGGCCGTCTTCTCCTTGTCGGCCCCACTCATTGGGATCTGGCAACATTCACTCCTCAGATCCAGCACCTTAAACCACTTCACACCACTCAGACAGGCCATCGCCTCGCTGGCCCTCAGGGCCATATTCTGGTCACTGACAGTGCGCCTCTTCAACGCAATATAATCCACACACACGCTGCCTACGTCTTCCACGGCTGTAGGGGCCAGTTGCCGCAACCTCTCTCTCTCCGAGGTGTCTTCAGCAGTCAACTCCGCTCCCTCGTGGTATTTTGCAGCGTCCACTAAGAGGGTCTCACCCTCAGATACTTCCCCCAGGCCGTACCACCACTGGCTCTTGTTTGAATTCGGTATCGGCCCAATGCTGCTACACACGTCCGCACAAGCAGCTCGAAACCCTGGGTGCATCGACAATGCCTCCAAACAGCGCTCACCCGCCTCCTCCGGGCAGGCCCCCAAGCGCACCAGCAGGATATTGGTTCTCTCTAGAACAGAAACGCTGCCCGTCTCAACAGGGTCCGGACACATCAGCATTAACGATTCATGAACCTCAGTCTCCTCCACATTTGCCTCCAAGAACTCCATTTTCACTGACCAACAACCGTCGTCTGGATAATCACCGGCACTGGTACCCCGAATCTCCAGTGTCCTCAATGTCGTCAAGGGTAAATGCTTCCAATAACGGTTATAAAACAAACTGTACAGCAACTTAACCGGCGCCCCGGTGCCGAGGATGGCTTTAACTTGACTTCCATCCATCCATAACAACACCTGTGCGCGTGGCCCCTCTAAGCCTTCAGGAATAGGGTCTGCTCCTTTCGGGAGTTCCTTGGTACATTGCTGGGAACGTGCTCCCCCAGAGACCCCAAGCCGTTCCCCCACTGGGCCTCCTCTAAGTTTCCCGACACCTCACGAATCAACGGAACAACTGATCCCCTTGACAGATCCCCTTGGCACCACAAGCAATTTATCTGCCCCCCTAGGCAAAAAGGGATACCCTAAAAACTTCCCACCAATCTCCTGCCACGGGTATGATAAGCCCCCCAGCTGCGGCATTTGACTTCCAGTCGAACCACACGCATTTTCCCACACTTTCCCAGAACTGGCAGCGGTCACTTCGAGGTAATTGCGCCTGACAGTTCTAACAAAGTCACCAGCCCGCCTACTCAAACTTTCAACCCGTCCCTGTCGCTTTTCCTCAGCCAAGCACTGCCACTCACCCAATAACTGAGGGGTCTGCTCCGCCCACGCTTCCGCCCCTTTAGGGTTGGACATTATTCCAATAACTGGGCGGAGCTCACCACTGCTGAAACATCCCAACCTGTCACTCCTCAATCTCCAAACAGTACGGACAACCCATGGTCCCACCACCATTTTGTCAGCCAACAGCAACCACCCCACCCAACACACACGCAGCGATAACCAGCAATCGCACACCCACAAAGGCACACCAACTCTTCACCGCAGACACAATTTAAAGAGGGTGATCACACAGCTTCCACAGAAATCAACCCCGGACGAGCACCCCACAATGTAACCCCCTGGGTGGCCTCAGGCTCGCTCAGCTCATTTCGTCTAGGGGGAGCAGCCTTCGGCCCCGCCAAACTGGGTAATCAGCTGGTGTGGATGCTGTGTGATGTCCCCGCCTCGCCCAAAAACAGACAGTACACCATATGCGATTAAATGAGTACAATTTATAAAGGTTACTATAACTAAGTGATTGATAACAATACAGTATATATGAAGAGAAAATTAAAGAAAAGGCGCCAAACTTATCAAAGTCCAAACCACTTTGTGCACAACCGTTGGAGCTCAATTGCTGAAGTCTTCTGGCCACCATTCGATCCCCTCCGAACTCCTCGACTCGCAGCTCGGGACCACCCGAACTCCTCGGACTCTCCAAACAGCTCAGGACCCTCCGAGTGGTCAACCAAGCACATCTAGCTTCATCCCACCCCCCCCCTCCTCGGAGAATCTCCCGGCCTCGGACCCCCCCTTTGGGGTCCGATCCTCGCCCAGCTTAGAGCATTGCGTCCTCTCTCTCGACCCCCTCGCGCCGATCTGCCCAAAAGCCCGTCAACAAAAGCTTACAGACTCAGAAGAAAGAACATTAATCCCCATTTGGTTTACAAAGGAATACCATTCTCGTTATCAGTAAATTAGCATTCCTGCTAGTTAACAAAAAAGAAGAAACCCTCTTTACACACAAATCACCTCCCAGCTTCTTACTGCATCCCTCCCCACTTCCCCCACACCCCACTGGCTTCACCAATCACCTCCCAGTTTCTTACTCCACCCCCCTCCCCCCATTTCCCCCACACCCCACTGGCTTCACCAATCACCTCCCAGTTTCTTACTCCACCCCCCTCCCCCCACTTCCCCCCCCACCTCACTGGCTTCACCAATCACCTCCCAGCTTCTTACTCCACCCCTCCCCCCATTTCCCCCACACCCCACTGGCTTCACCAATCACCTCCCATCTTCTTACTGCATCCCCCCCCACTTCCCCACACCCCCACGGCTTCACCAATCACCTCCCAGCTTCTTACTGCATCCCTCCCCACTTCCCCCACACCCCACTGGCTTCACCAATCACCTCCCAGCTTCTTACTGCATCCCTCCCCACTTCCCCCACACCTCACTGGCTTCACCAATCACCTCCCAGCTTCTTACTGCATCCCCCCCCCCCACTTCCCCACACCCCACTGGCTTCACCAATCACCTCCCAGTTTCTTACTCCACCCCCTCCCCCCACTTCCCCCACACTCACTGGCTTCACCAATCACCTCCCAGCTTCTTACTGCATCCCCCCCCCCACTTCCCCCACACTCACTGGCTTCACCAATCACCTCCCAGTTTCTTACTCCACCCCCCTCCCCCCACTTCCCCCCCACCTCACTGGCTTCACCAATCACCTCCCAGCTTCTTACTGCATCCCTCCCCACTTCCCCCACACCCCACTGGCTTCACCAATCACCTCCCAGCTTCTTACTGCATCCCCCCCCACTTTCCCCACACTCACTGGCTTCACCAATCACCTCCCAGTTTCTTACTCCACCCCCCTCCCCCCACTTCCCCCCCACCTCACTGGCTTCACCAATCACCTCCCAGCTTCTTACTCCACCCCCTACCCCCATTTCCCCCACACCCCACTGGCTTCACCAAACACCTCCCAGTTTCTTCACCCCCCTCCCCCCACTTCCCCCACACCCCACTGGCTTCACCAATCACCTCCAGCTTCTTACTGCATCCCCCCCCACTTCCCCCACACCCCACTGGCTTCACCAATCACCTCCCAGCTTCTTACTGCATCCCCCCCCACTTCCCCACACCCCACTGGCTTCACCAATCACCTCCCAGTTTCTTACTCCACCCCCTCCCCCCACTTCCCCACACCCCACTGGCTTCACCAATCACCTCCCAGCTTCTTACTGCATCCCCCCCCACTTCCCCACACCCCACTGGCTTCACCAATCACCCAGTTTCTTACTCCACCCCCCTTCCCCCATTTCCCCCACACCCCACTGGCTTCACCAATCACCCAGTTTCTTACTCCACCCCATCCCCCCATTTCCCCCACACCCCACTGGCTTCACCAATTACCTCCCAGCTTCTTACTGCATCCCCCACCCACTTCCCCACACCCCCACTGGCTTCACCAATCACCTCCCAGTTTCTTACTCCACCCCCCTCCCCCCACTTCCCCACACCCCACTGGCTTCACCAATCACCTCCCAGTTTCTTACTCCACCCCCCCCCCCACTTCCACCACACCCCACTGGCTTCACCAATCACCTCCCAGCTTCTTACTGCATCCCCCCCCCACTTCCCCACACCCCACTGGCTTCACCAATCACCTCCCAGTTTCTTACTCCACCCCCCTCCCCCCACTTCCCCCACACTCACTGGCTTCACCAATCACCTCCCAGTTTCTTACTCCACCCCCCTCCCCCCATTTCCCCCACACCCCACTGGCTTCACCAATCACCTCCCAGCTTCTTACTGCATCCCCCCCCACTTCCCCACACCCCACTGGCTTCACCAATCACCTCCCAGCTTCTTACTGCATCCCCCCCCACTTCCCCACACCCCACTGGCTTCACCAATCACCTCCCAGTTTCTTACTCCACCCCCTCCCCCCATTTCCCCCACACCCCACTGGCTTCACCAATCACCTCCCAGCTTCTTACTGCATCCCCCCCCACTTCCTCCACACCCCACTGGCTTCACCAATCACCTCCCAGCTTCTTACTGCATCCCCACCCACTTCCCCACACCCCACTGGCTTCACCAATCACCTCCCAGCTTCTTACTGCATCCCTCCCCACTTCCCCCACACCCCACTGGCTTCACCAATCACCTCCCAGCTTCTTACTGCATCCCCCCCCCCCCACTTCCCCGCACCCCACTGGCTTCACCAATCACCTCCCAGCTTCTTACTGCATTCCCCCACACCCGAGCTATCAGCTCCCAGCTTGTCTTCCTTCCCCTACCAACACCCACCCCCCCCTCCCCCACCTTCTCATTCTGGCCTCATCCCCCCCTTTCCGTCACAGTCCTGCTGAAGGGGTGTCGTCCCAAAACGTCAACTGTTTATTCATTTCCATCGAGCTCCTCCAGCGTTTGGTCGAGCAAAGGTCAAAGAAATCGAAAAATTGACAAAAGAAACTCTCCCAGATTTTTATTTATCCCGCCCATTGTCTTTTCCCCTTTGACAAGATACAATACATTCTACAACTTCCAATTATATGTGCGATGGCTAATACAGTTACTAGACGAACTGCTTTAACTTGGGATGCTTCCATCTCTATCAAAGATGGCGCCTATCCCCCACAGCGCCTAATAGTTCTTGTACACCTCCACGGCACCCGTGGAGACCGTGTGTTCCCTTTCAACGGTCACCCAGGCACTGACAATACCCTTGAAGCCTTGCTAGGGTATCTGCCCGGGCAGGACCCCTGCACTACCCTGCGGACCGCTGTTTTTGAGACAGCCCCAGGAGCCAGTTCACAAGGACCTCCCTCATCCCTCCTTGCACCCCCACCCTCCTTTCTCACGTGGTTGCCCCGTGCAGGAGAGGTTTTCAAAGTGGAAAAGGCGAGGCGCTGGGGCAGTTCCACTCTCTCAACCTCGGAGTTCAGGGTCCTCACAGTCCGGGGGGTCTTTTCTGGTTGCGGTGGGTGACCGCGATGCCTTCCGTGCACTGCCACGCCCTTCGCTCCCCGCGGAGCGTTGCAGAGCCGCCGGATCTGACCGTCCGCCCGAGCTGACTTCACACTGGAGCAGGCGTGTCCCTATCTCGCCGGGGTTTGGGCAAACAGCAACTAGGAGCAGCCGGTGAGAGCTGAGGGTCCGGCAGGGGGTCCGAGGGTGAGTGAGCTGCCCCTGGAATGGACACGGACGAGCCCCCGCCCTTCCCTGGACACTCTGACCGATACTTTATTGATCCCAAAGGAAATCACAGTGTCACAGTTGCACCATAAGTGCACAGATATTAGAAAAGAAGTTGGAAAAAATAAAAAAAAATGTAAGTTACCCCAAACAATCTGACAGGATGGGGTCATCACTTCCCCGGCTATAGCTTGACTCGTTACAGAGCCTAACGTCCGAGGGTAAGAATGACTTCATATAGCGCAGTTGTCTTTACTGAAAGTGCTCCTCCGTTCAGCCAAAGGTGGCACGCAGAGGGTGAGAAACATTGTCCAGAATTGCCAGGGTTTTCCGCAGGGTCCTTTGTTCTACCACGGCCCCCAGTGTGTCCAGTTTGACTCCTGTAACAGAGCCGGCCTTTCTAATCAGTTTATTGAGCCTGTTGGCGTCACCCACGTTGATGCCATTGCCCCAGCTCATCACCACACAGGAGATTGTCCTGGAGACAAGAGACCGGTAGAACGTGTGAGGGAGAGGCCTGCACCCTCCAAAGGGCCTCAGTCTCCTCAGGAAGTCGAGGCGACTCTGGCCCTTCTTGTACACGGCCTCCGCTCAAGTCTGTCATCCAGGTGCCCCCTCCAGGTACTTGTAGGTCCTCCCCACATCCACGTCCTCACCATCGGTAGTAACAGAGCAGTGCAGGCCTAGTCTTCCCAAGTCCATCTCTGTCTGCTCTGTCTCACTGATGCTGAGCTGCAGATGATTCAGCCCGCAGAGTTGGACAAAGTTGCAAAGGCGGACCGGTTGGAAGGTTAATTGGTCCTCGTAACTAAAGATTAGGCTGGGGTTAAATCGGTGGGTTAGTTGTAAAATGCGATGGGGGGTTGGATGTGGGGGGTAAGGCAGGCACGATTTAAATCCAGAGCTGCCGTTACCAGCGTCGCAGCTTCAAGCTCCGGGCGACGCGAGTTTGGGCCTGACCGCGGTCTTCCTTCCACCCGCAGACGACAAGATCCCGGCCTCCGCCGTGCTGGTCTTCGACGTGCACGTGGTCGACTTCCACAACCCGAAGGACACGGTGGGGATCCAGTCCTACTTCAAGCCCGAGGACTGCAACAAGACGTCGCAGCTGACCGACTTCGTGAAGTACCACTACAACGCCTCGCTCATGGACGGCACGCAGCTCTACACCTCGTACGTCGCGGTTCTGCTTACCGCGCTCTCAAGGATACTTTAACCGTTTCAACTGGGTGCTGCCCGCGCGGAGTTTTCACGCTCCCCCCCGGCAGAGCGCCACACTGGCACAGTACGGGCCCTTCGGCCCACCATGTTGTGCCGGACATTTATCCTGCCCCATGATCAACCGACCCACTTCCGTCACACGCAGCCCTCCCACCCTGCTCACGGACTGTCTGTTCCACTCCCGTCGGGGAGGAGGCTGCGTAACATCCACACCAAGAACCACCAGACTCAAAAACAGTGACTTTCCCCCGAGCACTGAGGCTGATCAACACCTCCACCCACTGACCCACTCCTCCACACCCCCAATCACCCACTGACCCACCCCTCCACAACCCCAATCACCCACTGACCCACCACTCCACACCCCCAATCACCCACTGACCCACCCCTCCACATCCCCAATCACCTACTGACCCACCCCTCCACACCCACAATCACCCACTGACCCACCCCTCCACAACCCCAATCACCCACTGACCCACCACTCCACACCCCCATCAACCACTGACCCACCCCTCCACAACCCCAATCACCCACTGACCCACCACTCCACACCCCCAATCACCCACTGACCCACCCCTCCACACCCCCAATCACCCACTGACCCGCCCCTCCACACCCCCAATCTCCCACTGATCCACCCCTCCACACCCCCAACCACCCACTGACCCACCCCTCCACACCCCCAATCACCCAGACCCACCCTCCCACACCCCCAACCACCCACTGATCCACCCCTCCATACCCCCAATCACCCACTGACCCACTCCTCCACACCCCCCAATCACCCAGACCCACCCCTCCTCACCCCCAATCACCCACTGACCCACTCCTCCACACCCCCCAATCACCCACTGACCCACCACACCCCCCAATCACCCACTGACCCACCACTCCACACCCCCAATCACCCCACTGACCCACCACTCCACACCCCCAATCACCCACTGACCCACCCCTCCACACCCCCAATCACCCACTGACCCACCACTCCACACCCGCAATCACCCACTGACCCCCCCTCCACACCCCCAATCACCAACTGACCCACCTCTACACACCCCCAACCACCCACTGACCCACCCCTCTACATCCCCAAACACCCACTGACCCACCCCTCCACACCCCCAACCACCCACTGACCCACCCCTCCACACCCCCAAACACCCACTGACCTACCCCTCCACAACCCCAACCACCCACTGACCCACCCCTCCACACACCCAATCACCCATTGACCCACCCCCTCTACGCACCCAATCACCCACTGACCCACCCCTCCACACACCCAACCACCCACTGACCCACCCCTCCACACCCCCGATCACCCACTGACCCACTCCTCCACACCCCCGATCACCCACTGACCCACCCCTCCACACCCCCAATCACCAACTGACCCACCACTCCACACCCGCAATCACCCACTGACCCCCCCTCCACACCCCCAACCACCCACTGACCCACCCCTCCTCACCCCCAATCACCCACTGACCCACCCCTCTACACCCCCAATCACCCACTGACCCACCCCTCCACACCCCCAACCACCCACTGACCCACCCCTCCACACCCCCAACCACCCACTGACCCACCCCTCCACACCCCAATCACCCACTGACCCACCCCCTCCACACCCCCAATCACCCACTGACCCACCCCTCCACACCCCCAATCACCCACTGACCCGCCCCCTCCACACCCCCCCATCACCCACTGACCCACCTCTCCACACCCCCAATCACCTACTGACCCACCCCTCCACACCCCCAATCACCCACTGACCCGCCCCTCCACACACCTAATCACCCACTGACCCGCCCCTCCACACCCCCAATCACCCACTGACCCGCCCCTCCACACACCTAATCACCCACTGACCCACCCCTCCACACACCCAATCACCCACTGACCCACCCCTCCGCACACCCAATCACCCACTGACCCGCCCCTCCACACCCCCAATCACCCACTGACCCGCCCCTCCACACCCCCAATCAGCCACTGACCCACCCCTCCACACCCCCAATCACCCACTGACCCACCACTCCACACCCCCAACCACCCACTGACCCACCCCTCCACACCCCAATCACTCACTGACCCACGCCTCCACACCCCCAATCACCCACTGACCCGCCCCTCCACACCCCCAATCACCCACTGACCTGCCCCTCCACACCCCCAATCACCCATTGACCCACCTCTCCACACTCCCAATCGCCCACAGACCCACCCCTCCACAACCCCAATCGCCCACAGACCCACCCCCTCCACACCCCCGATCACACACAGACCCACCCCTCCACACCCCCAATCACCCACTGACCCACCCCTCCACACCCCCAATCACCCCACTGACCCACCCCTCCACACCCCCGATCACACACAGACCCACCCCTCCACACCCCAATCACCACTGACCCACCTCTCCACACACCCAATCACCACTACTTTCTCATTTCCTGTCAGAGTCACCTTGTGTACAGACACTCCTGTGCCCTGCGTCACTTTACGGACACACGATCCATCTGTGGGTATACGCTATCTTATGTGTTCATTGTTTTTAAGACATTATTATTGTGGGTTTTTTTTTTGGTGTTCCAACTTATCCGGAGTAACAACTATTTTGTTCTCCTTTACAGTTGCCTGCAGGAAATGACTTTAAATGTTCCTGAATTTGGAATCCATTTTTTCCCTCATCAGTGTCCCTGACGTATCTCCCTCCAGCACTGTTCCACACACCTGCCAAATAAAAAGCCTGCTTCCAACATCCGCCCTTTACTCTCCTCCGATCACCTTAAAACTATGCCCCCCTCGTATTCGCCGTTTCCACCCTGGGAGAAGGTCTCTGTGCTCCTTGCACAGCTCATTGCATGCACCTGCAGTTCAACTCTTTGAGTGGTTCTGCAGAAAGTTTGGTTAATAACTTATTGATAAGTCCTAAGCTAGAAGGAGACGAGTTATTAACTTCAAACTTTCTGCATAATCACTCAAAGAGTTGAACTGCATGTAACGAGAGCTGTGTAACTCATCTCCTTCTACCTTAGGCCTCGAACATCAATCACCCCTGCTGTGGGCACTTTCTGGAGGTCCAAGATCCGTACGCTCCACGACCGCTGGGCTAAGTGTGTAAATGTAGGCAGGGACGATGTTGAAAAAATAAATGTGTGAGCTTTTCTAAAATTGACTCCTTCTGCCATAGGCCACGAATTTATCAATCACCCCTCTTAGGTAGTTTAGGGGAATGTGCAAAGAAGTGGCAATTGAAATACAATGTTGGAAAGTGTATGGTCATGCACTTTGGTGGAAGAAATAAACGGGCAGACTATTATTTAGATGGGGGAGAGAATTCAAAATGCAGAGATGCCAAGGGACTTGGGAGACCTTGTGCAGGACACCCTAAAGGTTAACCTTCGGGTTGAGTCGGTGGCGAAGAAGTTGAATGCAATGTTGGCATTCATTTCTAGAGATACAGAATATAAGAGCAGGGATGTGACGTTGAGGCTCTATAAGGCACGTGTGAGACCACACGGAGTATTGTGCGTAGTTTTGGGCTCCTTATTTTAGAAAGGATATACTGACATGGGAGAGGGTTCAGAGAAGATTCACAAGAATGATTCTGGGAACGAAAGGGTAGTAGTGTCTGGCAGCTTTTGGTCTGTATTCCTTGGAGTTCAGGAGAATGGGGGGGGGGGGGGGGCGGAGAGGGATCTCATAGAAACATTCCGTATGTTAAAAGGCCTGAACAGATTAGATATGGCAAAGTTATTTCCCATGGTAGGGGAGTCTCGGACAAGAGGGCACGACTTCAGGATTGAAGGACGTCCATTTAGAACAGAGATGTGGAGAAATTACTCTCGTCAGAGGGTGGTAAATCTGTGGAATTTGTTGTCACGAGTGGCCATGGAGGCCAAGTCACTGGGTGCCTGTAAGGCAGAGATAGATAGGTTCTTGTTTAGCCAGGGCATGAAAGGGGTAATGGGGTGAAGGCAGGGGAATGGGGATGATTGGAGGAATTGGATCGGCCCATGATTAAATGGCGGAGCAGGCTGGATGGGCCGAATTGCCTTTTGGTCAGGGTTACTTGGATCTGACAGCTGCCAGAACGAGTCAGTGGTGAGGAAGGCAAATGAGATGTTCATATTCATTTCCAGAGAACTAGAATATCAAAGCTGGGATTTAGTACTGAGGCTTTATGAGGTGTCGGTGAGACACGCGTAGTGTATTGTGGGCAGTTTTGGGGTCCTCATCCACTGGCATTGGAGAGGGTCCGGCCGAGGTTCATGAAAATGGTCCCAGGAATGAAAGAGTTAATGTATGAGGAGCGTTTGATAGCTTGGGGCCCGACCTCACCGGAGTTTAGAAGAATGAGGATGTGGAGAGGATGTTTCCTATAGTGGGGGAGTCTAGGACCAGAGGGCACAGATAGAGTGGATGTGGAGAGGATGTTTCCTGTAGTGGGGGAGTCTGGACCAGAGGACACAGATAGAGTGGATGTGGAGAGAATGTTTCCTATAGTGGGGGAGTCTAGGACCAGAGGACACAGATAGAGTGGATGTGGAGAGAATGTTTCCTATAGTGGGGGAGTCTAGGACCAGAGGACACAGATAGAGTGGATGTGGACAGGATGTTTCCTATAGTGGGGGAGTCTAGGACCACAGGGACACAGATAGAGTGGGATGTGGAGAGAATGTTTCCTATAGTGGGGGGAGTCTAGGACCAGAGGACACAGATAGAGTGGATGTGGGACAGGATGTTTCCTATTGTGGGGAGTCTAGGACCAGAGGGCACAGATAGAGTGGATGTGGAGCGGATGTTTCCTACAGTGGGGGAGTCTAGGACCAGAGGACACAGGTAGAGTGGATTTGGAGAGGGATGTTTCCTATAGTGGGGGGAGTCTAGGACCAGAGGACACAGATAGAGTGGAATGTGGAGAGGATGTTTCCTACAGTGGGGGAGTCTAGGACCAGAGGGCACAGATAGAGTGGATGTGGAGCGGATGTTTCCTATAGTGGGGGAGTCTAGACCAGAGGGCACAGATAGAGTGGATGTGGAGCGGATGTTTCCTATAGTGGGGGAGTCTAGGACCAGAGGGCACAGATAGAGTGGATGTGGAGCGGATGTTTCCTAGAGTGCGGGAGTCTAGGACCAGAGGACACAGATAGAGTGGATGTGGAGAGGATGTTTCCTATAGTGGGGGAGTCTAGGACCAGAGGACACAGATAGAGTGGATGTGGAGAGGATGTTTCCTATAGTGGGGGAGTCTAGGACCAGAGGGCACAGATAGAGTGGATGTGGAGCGGATGTTTCCTAGAGTGCGGGAGTCTAGGACCAGAGGACACAGATAGAGTGGATGTGGAGAGGATGTTTCCTATAGTGGGGGGAGTCTAGGACCAGAGGACACAGATAGAGTGGATGTGGAGAGGATGTTTCCTATAGTGGGGGAGTCTAGGACCAGAGGACACAGATAGAGTGGATGTGGAGAGGATGTTTCCTATAGCGGGGGAGTCTAGGACCAGAGGACACAGATAGAGTGAATGTGGAGAGGTTGTTTCCTATAGTGGGGGGAGTCTAGGACCAGAGGACACAGATAGAGTGGATGTGGAGAGGATGCTTCCTATAGCGGGGGAGTCTAGGACCAGAGGACACAGATAGAGTGAATGTGGAGAGGTTGTTTCCTATAGTGGGGGAGTCTAGGACCAGAGGGCACAGATAGAGTGGATGTGGAGCGGATGTTTCCTAGAGTGCGGGAGTCTAGGACCAGAGGACACAGATAGAGTGGATGTGGAGAGGATGTTTCCTATAGTGGGGGGGAGTATGTTTCCTATAGTGGGGGAGTCTAGGACAGAGGACACAGATAGAGTGGATGTGGAGAGGATGTTTCCTATAGTGGGGGAGTCTAGGACCAGAGGACACAGATAGAGTGGATGTGGAGAGGATGTTTCCTATAGTGGGGGAGTCTAGGACCAGAGGGCACAGATAGAGTGGATGTGGAGAGGATGTTTCGTATAGCGGGGGAGTCTAGGACCAGAGGACACAGATAGAGTGAATGTGGAGAGGTTGTTTTCCTATAGTGGGGGGAGTCTAGGACCAGAGGACACAGATAGAGTGGATGTGGAGAGGATGTTTCCTATAGCGGGGGAGTCTAGGACCAGAGGACACAGATAGAGTGAATGTGGAGAGGTTGTTTCCTATAGTGGGGGGAGTCTAGGAACCAGAGGACACAGATAGAGTGGATCTAGAGAGGATGTTTCCTATAGTGGGGGAGTCTAGGACCAGAGGACACAGCCTCAGAATAGAAGGACGTCCATTTAGAACAGAGATGTGAAGGAATTTCTTAGCCAGAGGGTGGTGAGTCTGTGGAATTCATTGCTACAGACAGCAGTGGAGGCCGATTCATTGGGCGTATTTAAAGCGAAATTTGATAGTCGGTAGGTTAGTCAGGGGTCCAAAAATTACGAGGATGGGTTTGAGAGGATAATAAATCAGATGGGATGATGGAGATGGGTCGAATGGCCTAATTTTGCTTCCCTATCTCCTTTTGTGCCCTTAACCGAGAGGTCCGTGGACCCCGGTGTGGGAGCCCCTGTCTGATGGTCTTACTGACCAAGGAACTGTGTTAAGTCCTCACATTCTTCAATGGCCCTTCCCCCCGCCAACCTCACTTTGTTTCTACCCTGTAGCCGTGACTACGATACGCCACAGACTCTGACCCTGGGCTCCAGCAAGATGATTGCCGCTTGAACCAAGGGCTTCTGGAAATGTGCATCGGAGAGAGGCGAATTTTGACGATCCCGCCACACCTCGGGCACGGCGAGTCAGGAGGTGAGGACGCGGGCTTCTTGGTCTCGTGCGTGTGTGCGTGTTTTCCGGTACACTCTCGGCTCGCGCTGTGACCGGCGGCCCACCGAGACCTCTCCGGGAGCTTCCCTGTTTTTTTTTAAGAAGCGGGAAACCTGTGGCATCGGTTGCCCCTGACCTGGGGAGTCCGTGTCCAGAGAGCTGGCGCCACAGCCGGAGACGGCCTCGGTTGTGACGCGCGACTGGGACGTCATCGGTGCCTTCACGGAGTGTTGCAGGGCCGCCTTCCTGCCCGCCGTGGATCTCGTCTCCGCCCGAGCTGACCGCGCGCGGGGTGGGACAGGCATGTCCCTACCTCACCGGGGTACGGGGTCCCGCCAGCTCCCCGCCCTTTCGAAGGGCGTGTAACGGGCGTGTGGCGCGCGACGGTTGTTTGGAGTCGCGGGTGAGCTGCCCCCTCCACCATCGTGGTCACAGAAAGACGGTGATCATTCTCGTCTAATGACATGGCACATAATGATGATTGTCATACAACTGAGGACATGATGATGTCATGTGACACAGCACATGATGTCATACCACAAAGGACATGATGATGTCATTCGACACCACGAACGAACAATGTCAGCAATATGTCCAGACTGCCTGGACCCTCTCTGTGGCGTAGCCATAGTTTCACGCTTGTCGACCCTGTGCGTTGACCGCCAGTGAGTGGTTTAACTCCTGGACAGATACCCCAGGGTTTGGGCACGCTGACTCCTCTCTACCTGGGCTACCCGAGAGGTCCACGTCCGGTTGCCGTTCAGCCCTGCGCAGGGTGCAAAGTACAGGGCCGACAGTCACGAACGGCACAAGGTGCAGGTAACACACGTAATACCTGCAATAGCAGAAGAGGGAAAATATCAGGACTCTCTATTTTATTTATCGAGAGAGAGAGTGCAGAACAGGCCTGCAGTTCCCCCCAATATAATCCCCGCCGAATCACGGGACAATTTACGAAAAACGGGAGCCCCCGGAGGAAAGTGACAGAGCCACGGGGAGAATCTACAGACACCGGTGGGGAATGAACCCCCGTCGCCTGTATTGCACGGCACTGCGCTAACCACAACACTACTGAGCCTCTAGAATCGTAAACCTGTAAGACATAGGAGCAGAATCTGGCCATTCGGCCATCGAGTCTGCTCTGCCATTACACCGTGGCTGATTTACTATCCCTCTCAACCCCACCCTCCGGCCTTCTCCGTGTGACCTTTGACACCCTGACTAATCAAGAACCTGTCAACCTCCACCTTAAATACACCCGATGACTCGGCCTCCACAGCAACGAATTCCACAGATTCACCACCCTCTGGCTGAAGGAATTCCTCCTCGTCTCCCTTCTAAATGGCCCTCGACATCCCCACTACAAGAAACATCCTCTCCATATCCACTCTATCTGTGTCCTCTGGTCCGAAACTCCCCCACTATAGGTAACATCCTCTCCACATCCACTCTACCTGTGTCCTCTGGTCCTAGACTCCCCCACTATAGGAAACATCCTCTCCACATCCACTCTATCTGTGGTCCGAAACTCCCCCACTATAGGAAACATCCTCTCCACATCCACTCTATCTGTGTCCTCTGGTCCTAGACTCCCCCACTATAGGAAACATCCTCTCCACATCCACTCTATCTGTGTCCTCTGGTCCTAGACTCCCCCACTATAAGAAACATCCTCTCCACATCCACTCTATCTGTGTCCTCTGGTCCTAGACTCCCCCACTATAGGAAACATCCTCTCCACATCCACTCTATCTGTGGTCCGAAACTCCCCCACTATAGGAAACATCCTCTCCACATCCACTCTATCTGTGTCCTCTGGTCCTAGACTCCCCCACTATAGGAAACATCCTCTCCACATCCACTCTATCTGAGACCTCTGGTCCTAGACTCCCCCACTACAGGAAACATCCTCTCCACATCCACTCTATCTGTGTCCTCTGGTCCTAGACTCCCCCACTATAGGAAACATCCTCTCCACATCTGCTCTATCTGTGTCCTCTGGTCCTAGGCTCCCCCACTATCGGAAACATCCTCTCCGCATCCGCTCTATCTGTGTCCTCTTGTCCTAGACTCCCCCCACTATAGGAAACATCCTCTCCACATCCACTCTATCTGTGTCCTCTGGTCCTATACTCCCCCACTATAGGAAACATCCTCTCCACATCCACTCTATCTGTGTCCTCTGGTCCTAGACTCCCCCACTATAGGAAACATCCTCTCCACATCTGCTCTATCTGTGTCCTCTGGTCCTAGGCTCCCCCACTATCGGAAACATCCTCTCCGCATCCGCTCTATCTGTGTCCTCTTGTCCTAGACTCCCCCCACTATAGGAAACATCCTCTCCACATCCACTCTATCTGTGTCCTCTGGTCCTATACTCCCCCACTATAGGAAACATCCTCTGCACACATCTGTCTTCAGGCTCCTGTACCTCCTCCCTGATGGCAGAGGGGAAGAAGCTGTTCCTGAATCGTTGAGTGTGTGTCTTCAGGCTCCTGTACCTCCTCCCCGATGGCAGAGGGGAAGAAGCTGTTCCTGAATCGTTGAGTGTGTGTCTTCAGGCTCCTGTACCTCCTCCCTGATGGCGGAGGGGAAGAAGCTGTTCCTGAATCGTTGAGTGTGTGTCTTCAGGCTCCTGTACCTCCTCCCTGATGGCAGAGGGGAAGAAGCTGTTCCTGAATCGTCGAGTGTGTGTCTTCAGGCTCCTGTACCTCCTCCCTGATGGCAGAGGGGAAGGAGCTGTTCCTGAATCGTTGAGTGTGTGTTTCTTCAGGCTCCTGTACCTCTTCCCTGATGGCAGAGGGGAAGAAGCTGTTCCTGAATCGTTGAGTGTGGGCCTTCAGGCTCCTGTACCTCTTCCCTGATGGCAGAGGGGAAGAAGCTGTTCCTGAATCACTGAGTGTGTGTCTTCAGGCTCCTGTACCCCCTCCCTGATGGCAGAGGGGAAGAAGCTGTTCCTGAATCGTTGAGTGTGGGCCTTCAGGCTCCTGTACCTCTTCCCTGATGGCAGAGGGGAAGAAGCTGTTCCTGAATCACTGAGTGTGTGTCTTCAGGCTCCTGTACCCCCTCCCTGATGGCAGAGGGGAAGAAGCTGCTCCTGAATCGCTGAGTGTGTGTCTTCAGGCTCCTGTACCTCCTCCCTGATGGCAGAGGGGAAGAAGCTGTTCCTGAATCGCTGAGTGTGTGTCTTCAGGCTCCTGTACCTCCTCCCTGATGGTAGCAATGAGAAGAGGGCACATCCTGGGTGAGGGGGGTCCTTAGTGATGGATGCTGCCTTTTTGAGGATTTGCTCCTCGAAGATGTCCTGGGTGCTGGGGGGGGGGGGGGGGGGGGGGAGGCCGGTGCCCGTGATGGAGCTGACTGAGTTTACAACTCTCTGCAGCTGATTTTGATCCTGTGCATTGCCTCCCCCCCACCCCCCATACCAAACGGTGATGCAGCCGGTCAAAATGCTCTCCACGGTACAGCTGTAGAAATTTGCAAGTGTCTTTGGTGACAGACCAGGTCTCCCGAAACTCCTGTGCAACCAGTTTGAATGTCAGCAATGGGATGGGAGTGTGTGGTAAATGCTCTGAGTGTTTGAGTACTAACCCCCCCCGCAGCTGGAGACGTACCTGGGAGTGCAGTGCTGCTCTTTGACATCGAACTGCTGGAGCTGAAGGCCGGCGTTCCAGACGGTTACCTCTTCGTCTGGAACGGAGACGCCCCGGAGAAGCTTCACGAGGAGTTCGACCTCAACAGGGACGGGGAGATCTTGTTCGAGGAGGTGAGGCGCTGTCACCGTGTCGCCCCGTAACCACCCCTCCCCCCCCCTCTCCCCGCAGGGTCGGTCCTCCCTTCGCCCTTCGTTACCCTGCTAGGCTCTCCTTCCTGGCATGGCCCCCCGAGTCTTTCTAAAACTGTGTGGAACTCCGGTGAGGACACAGCCGCTGGTCGCCCCAGCAGAGGAAGGACGTTGGGGCTTTGGAGAGGGGGAAGAGGAGGTTTACTAGGATTTTAACACGTACAGACAAGCTGGATGAACTCAGCAGGTCGGGCAGCATCCGTTGAAATGAGCAGTCAACGTTTCGGGTCGAGACCCTTCGTCAGGAGGCTCAGGGGCCCTATAAAGAAGGTCGGGGGGGGGGGGGGGAGAAAGAAGGCCGTTGCCTGATTATCACGAGAGGCTGGGTAAGGATGATGGGGGGCATTGATCGTGTGGATAGTCAGAGGCTTTTCCCCAGGGCTGAAATGGCTAACACGAGAGGGCACAGGTTTAAGGTGCTGGGGAGTAGGTACAGAGGAGATGTCAGGGGTAAGTTTTTTACTCAGAGAGTGGTGAGTGCGTGGAATGGGCTGCCGGCGACGGTGGATGTGGATACGACAGGGTCTTTTAAGAGACTCCTGGATAAGTACATGGAATTAGAAAAAATAGAGGGCTGTGGGTAAGCCCAGGTAATTTCTCAGGTGGGAGTGCGTTCGGCTCAGCCTGTATTGTGGCACACACACACAAAATGCTGGTGGAACGCAGCAGGCCAGGCAACATCTGTAGGACGAAGTACAGTCGACGTTTCAGATTGAGATCCTCCGTCAGGACT
>NW_026778965.1:0-17500 GCF_030144855.1 Hypanus sabinus | reverse complement strand
AGTGGATGTGGAGAGGATGTTTCCTATAGTGGGGGAGTCTAGGACCAGAGTACACAGATAGAGTGGATGTGGAGACGAAGTTTCCTATAGTGGGGGAGTCTAGGACAAGAGGACACAGATAGAGTGCATGTGAAGAGGATGTTTCCTACAGTTGGGGAGTCTAGGACAAGAGGACACAGATAGACTGGATGTGGAGAGGATGTTTCCTATAGCGTGGGGAGTCTAGGACCAGAGGACACAGATAGAGTGGATGTGGAGAGGATGTTTCCTATAGCGTGGGGAGTCTAGGACCAGAGGACTCAGATAGAGTGCACGTGGAGAGGATGTTTCCTATAGTGGGTGAGTCTAGGACCAGAGGACACAGATGGAGTGGATGTGGAGAGGATGTTTCCTATAGTGGGGGAGTCTGGGACCAGAGGACACAGAGTGGATGTGGAGAGGATGTTTCCTATAGTGGGGAAGTCTAGGAACAGAGTACACAGATAGAGTGGCTGTGGAGACGAAGTTTCCTGTAGTGGGGGAGTCTAGGACCAGAGGACACAGATAGAGTGGATGTGGAGAGGATGTTCCCTATAGTGGGGGGAGTCTAGGACCACAGATAGAGTGGATGTGGAGTGGATGTTTCCTATAGTGGGGGAGTCTAGGACCAGAGGGCACAGATAGAGTGGATGTGAAGAGGATGTTTCCTATAGTGGGTGAGCCTAGGATCAGAGAACACAGATAGAGTGGATGTGGAGAGGATGTTCCCTATAGTGGGGGAGTCTGGGACCAGAGGGCACAGATAGAGTGGATGTGGAGAGGATGTTTCCTATAGTGGGGGAGTCTGGGACCAGAGGGCACAGATAGAGTGGATGTGGAGAGGATGTTTCCTATAGTGGGGGATTCTAGGACCAGAGGACACAGATAGAGTGGATGTGGAGACGAAGTTTCCTATAGTGGGGCAGTCTAGGACCAGAGGACAGAGATAGAGCGGAGGTGGAGAGGATGTTTCCTATAGTGGGGGAGTCTAGGACCAGAGGACACAGATAGAGTGGAGGTGGAGAGGATGTTTCCTATAGTGGGGTAGTCTAGGACCAGAGGGACACAGATAGAGTGGGTGTGGAGAGGATGTTTCCTATAGTGGGGGAGTCTAGGACCAGAGTACACAGATAGAGTGGATGTGGAGACGAAGTTTCCTATAGTGGGGGAGTCTAGGACCAGAGGACACAGATAGAGTGGAGGTGGAGAGGATGTTTCCTATAGTGGGGTAGTCTAGGACCAGAGGGACACAGATAGAGTGGATGTTGAAAAGATGTTTCCTATAGTGGGGGAGTCTAGGACCAGGGACACAGATAGAGTGGATGTAGAGAGGATGTTTCCTATAGTGGGAGAGTGTAGGACCAGAGGACAGAGATAGAGTGGATGTAGAGAGGATGGTTCCTATCGTGGTGCTGTCTGGGACCAGAGGACACAGATTGAGTGGATGTGGAGAGGATGTTCCCTATCGTGGGGCTGTCTGGGACCAGAGGACACAGATAGAGTGGATGTGGAGAGGATGTTTCCTCTAGTGGGGGAGTCTGGGACCAGAGGACACAGATTAAGTGGATGTGGAGAGGATGTTTCCTACAGTGGGAGAGTCTAGGACCAGAGGACACAGATAGAGTGGATGTGGAGAGGATGTTTCCTGTAGTGTGGGGAATCTAGGACCAGAGGACACAGATAGAGTGGATGTGGAGAGGATGTTTCCTATAGTGGGGGAGTCTAGGACCAGAGGACACAGATAGAGTGGATGTGGAGAGGATGTTTCCTATAGTGGGGGAGTCTAGGACCAGAGGACACAGATTGAGTGGATGTGGAGAGGATGTTTCCTATAGTGGGAGAGTCTAGGACCAAGGGCACAGATAGAGTGTATGTGGAGAGGATGTTTCCTGTATTGTGGGGAATCTAGGACCAGAGGACACAGATAGAGTGGATTTGGAGAGAATGTTTCCTATAGTGGGGGAGTCTAGGACCAGAGGACACAGATAGAGTGGATGTGGAGAGGATGTTTCCTATAGTGGGGGAGTCTAGGACCAGAGTACACAGATAGAGTGGATGTGGAGACGAAGTTTCCTATAGTGGGGGAGTCTAGGACAAGAGGACACAGATAGAGTGCATGTGAAGAGGATGTTTCCTACAGTTGGGGAGTCTAGGACCAGAGGACACAGATAGAGTGGATGTGGAGAGGATGTTTCCTATAGCGTGGGGAGTCTAGGACCAGAGGACACAGATAGAGTGGATGTGGAGAGGATGTTTCCTATAGCGTGGGGAGTCTAGGACCAGAGGACTCAGATAGAGTGCACGTGGAGAGGATGTTTCCTATAGTGGGTGAGTCTAGGACCAGAGGACTCAGATGGAGTGGATGTGGAGAGGATGTTTCCTATAGTGGGGGAGTCTGGGACCAGAGGACACAGAGTGGATGTGGAGAGGACGTTTCCTATAGTGGGGGAGTCTAGGACCAGAGTACACAGATAGAGTGGATGTGGAGACGAAGTTTCCTGTAGTGTGGGAGTCTAGGACCAGAGGACACAGATAGAGTGGATGTGGAGAGGATGTTCCCTATAGTGGGGGAGTCTAGGAACAGAGGACACAGATAGAGTGTATGTGGAGAGGATGTTTCCTATAGCGTGGGAAGTCTAGGACCAGAGGACACAGATAGAGTGGATGTGGAGTGGATGTTTCCTATAGTGGGGGAGTCTAGGACCAGAGGGCACAGATAGAGTGGATGTGAAGAGGATGTTTCCTATAGTGGGTGAGCCTAGGATCAGAGAACACAGATAGAGTGGATGTGGAGAGGATGTTCCCTATAGTGGGGGAGTCTGGGACCAGAGGACACAGATAGAGTGGATGTGGAGAGGATGTTTCCTATAGTGGGGGAGTCTGGGACCAGAGGGCACAGATAGAGTGGATGTGGAGAGGATGTTTCCTATAGTGGGGGAGTCTGGGACCAGAGGGCACAGATAGAGTGGATGTGGAGAGGATGTTTCCTATAGTGGGGGAGTCTAGGACCAGAGTACACAGATAGAGTGGATGTGGAGACGAAGTTTCCTATAGTGGGGAAGTCTAGGACCAGAGGACAGAGATAGAGCGGAGGTGGAGAGGATGTTTCCTATAGTGGGGGAGTCTAGGACCAGAGGACACAGATAGAGTGGAGGTGGAGAGGATGTTTCCTATAGTGGGGTAGTCTAGGACCAGAGGGACACAGATAGAGTGGGTGTGGAGAGGATGTTTCCTATAGTGGGGGAGTCTAGGACCAGAGTACACAGATAGAGTGGATGTGGAGACGAAGTTTCCTATAGTGGGGCAGTCTAGGACCAGAGGACACAGATAGAGTGGAGGTGGAGTGGATGTTTCCTATAGTGGGGTAGTCTAGGACCAGAGGGACACAGATAGAGTGGGTGTGGAGAGGATGTTTCCTATAGTGGGGGAGTCTAGGACCAGAGGACACAGATAGAGTGGATGTTGAAAAGATGTTTCCTATAGTGGGGGAGTCTAGGACCAGGGACACAGATAGAGTGGATGTAGAGAGGATGTTTCCTATAGTGGGAGAGTGTAGGACCAGAGGACAGAGATAGAGTGGATGTAGAGAGGATGGTTCCTATCGTGGTGCTGTCTGGGACCAGAGGACACAGATTGAGTGGATGTGGAGAGGATGTTCCCTATCGTGGGGCTGTCTGGGACCAGAGGACACAGATAGAGTGGATGTGGAGAGGATGTTTCCTCTAGTGGGGGAGTCTGGGACCAGAGGACACAGATTAAGTGGATGTGGAGAGGATGTTTCCTACAGTGGGAGAGTCTAGGACCAGAGGACACAGATAGAGTGGATGTGGAGAGGATGTTTCCTGTAGTGTGGGGAATCTAGGACCAGAGGACACAGATAGAGTGGATGTGGAGACGATGTTTCCTATAGTGGGGGAGTCTAGGACCAGAGGACACAGATAGAGTGGATGTGGAGAGGATGTTTCCTATAGTGGGGGAGTCTAGGACCAGAGGACACAGATTGAGTGGATGTGGAGAGGATGTTTCCTATAGTGGGAGAGTCTAGGACCAAGGGCACAGATAGAGTGTATGTGGAGAGGATGTTTCCTGTAGTGTGGGGAATCTAGGACCAGAGGACACAGATAGAGTGGATTTGGAGAGAATGTTTCCTATAGTGGGGGAGTCTAGGACCAGAGGACACAGATAGAGTGGATGTGGAGAGGATGTTTCCTATAGTGGGGGAGTCTAGGACCAGAGTACACAGATAGAGTGGATGTGGAGAGGATGTTTCCTATAGTGGGGGAGTCTGGGACCAGAGGGCACAGATAGAGTGGATGTGGAGAGGATGTTTCCTATAGTGGGGGAGTCTAGGACCAGAGTACACAGATAGAGTGGATGTGGAGACGAAGTTTCCTATAGTGGGGAAGTCTAGGACCAGAGGACAGAGATAGAGCGGAGGTGGAGAGGATGTTTCCTATAGTGGGGGAGTCTAGGACCAGAGGACACAGATAGAGTGGAGGTGGAGAGGATGTTTCCTATAGTGGGGTAGTCTAGGACCAGAGGGACACAGATAGAGTGGGTGTGGAGAGGATGTTTCCTATAGTGGGGGAGTCTAGGACCAGAGTACACAGATAGAGTGGATGTGGAGACGAAGTTTCCTATAGTGGGGCAGTCTAGGACCAGAGGACACAGATAGAGTGGATGTGGAGAGGATGTTCCCTATAGTGGGGGAGTCTAGGAACAGAGGACACAGATAGAGTGTATGTGGAGAGGATGTTTCCTATAGCGTGGGGAGTCTAGGACCACAGATAGAGTGGATGTGGAGTGGATGTTTCCTATAGTGGGGGAGTCTAGGACCAGAGGGCACAGATAGAGTGGATGTGAAGAGGATGTTTCCTATAGTGGGTGAGCCTAGGATCAGAGAACACAGATAGAGTGGATGTGGAGAGGATGTTCCCTATAGTGGGGGAGTCTGGGACCAGAGGGCACAGATAGAGTGGATGTGGAGAGGATGTTTCCTATAGTGGGGGAGTCTGGGACCAGAGGGCACAGATAGAGTGGATGTGGAGAGGATGTTTCCTATAGTGGGGGATTCTAGGACCAGAGGACACAGATAGAGTGGATGTGGAGACGAAGTTTCCTATAGTGGGGCAGTCTAGGACCAGAGGACAATGATAGAGCGGAGGTGGAGAGGATGTTTCCTATACTGGGGGAGTCTAGGACCAGAGGACACAGATAGAGTGGAGGTGGAGAGGATGTTTCCTATAGTGGGGTAGTCTAGGACCAGAGGGACACAGATAGAGTGGGTGTGGAGAGGATGTTTCCTATAGTGGGGGAGTCTAGGACCAGAGTACACAGATAGAGTGGATGTGGAGACGAAGTTTCCTATAGTGGGGGAGTCTAGGACCAGAGGACACAGATAGAGTGGAGGTGGAGAGGATGTTTCCTATAGTGGGGTAGTCTAGGACCAGAGGGACACAGATAGAGTGGGTGTGGAGAGGATGTTTCCTATAGTGGGGGAGTCTAGGACCAGAGGACACAGATAGAGTGGATGTTGAAAAGATGTTTCCTATAGTGGGGGAGTCTAGGACCAGGGACACAGATAGAGTGGATGTAGAGAGGATGTTTCCTATAGTGGGAGAGTGTAGGACCAGAGGACAGAGATAGAGTGGATGTAGAGAGGATGGTTCCTATCGTGGTGCTGTCTGGGACCAGAGGACACAGATTGAGTGGATGTGGAGAGGATGTTTCCTGTAGTGTGGGGAATCTAGGACCAGAGGACACAGATAGAGTGGATGTGGAGAGGATGTTTCCTATAGTGGGGGAGTCTAGGACCAGAGGACACAGATAGAGTGGATGTGGAGAGGATGTTTCCTATAGTGGGGGAGTCTAGGACCAGAGGACACAGATTGAGTGGATGTGGAGAGGATGTTTCCTATAGTGGGAGAGTCTAGGACCAAGGGCACAGATAGAGTGTATGTGGAGAGGATGTTTCCTGTAGTGTGGGGAATCTAGGACCAGAGGACACAGATAGAGTGGATTTGGAGAGAATGTTTCCTATAGTGGGGGAGTCTAGGACCAGAGGACACAGATAGAGTGGATGTGGAGAGGATGTTTCCTATAGTGGGGGAGTCTAGGACCAGAGTACACAGATAGAGTGGATGTGGAGAGGATGTTTCCTATAGTGGGGGAGTCTGGGACCAGAGGGCACAGATAGAGTGGATGTGGAGAGGATGTTTCCTATAGTGGGGGAGTCTAGGACCAGAGTACACAGATAGAGTGGATGTGGAGACGAAGTTTCCTATAGTGGGGAAGTCTAGGACCAGAGGACAGAGATAGAGCGGAGGTGGAGAGGATGTTTCCTATAGTGGGGGAGTCTAGGACCAGAGGACACAGATAGAGTGGAGGTGGAGAGGATGTTTCCTATAGTGGGGTAGTCTAGGACCAGAGGGACACAGATAGAGTGGGTGTGGAGAGGATGTTTCCTATAGTGGGGGAGTCTAGGACCAGAGTACACAGATAGAGTGGATGTGGAGACGAAGTTTCCTATAGTGGGGCAGTCTAGGACCAGAGGACACAGATAGAGTGGATGTGGAGAGGATGTTCCCTATAGTGGGGGAGTCTAGGAACAGAGGACACAGATAGAGTGTATGTGGAGAGGATGTTTCCTATAGCGTGGGGAGTCTAGGACCACAGATAGAGTGGATGTGGAGTGGATGTTTCCTATAGTGGGGGAGTCTAGGACCAGAGGGCACAGATAGAGTGGATGTGAAGAGGATGTTTCCTATAGTGGGTGAGCCTAGGATCAGAGAACACAGATAGAGTGGATGTGGAGAGGATGTTCCCTATAGTGGGGGAGTCTGGGACCAGAGGGCACAGATAGAGTGGATGTGGAGAGGATGTTTCCTATAGTGGGGGAGTCTGGGACCAGAGGGCACAGATAGAGTGGATGTGGAGAGGATGTTTCCTATAGTGGGGGATTCTAGGACCAGAGGACACAGATAGAGTGGATGTGGAGACGAAGTTTCCTATAGTGGGGCAGTCTAGGACCAGAGGACAATGATAGAGCGGAGGTGGAGAGGATGTTTCCTATACTGGGGGAGTCTAGGACCAGAGGACACAGATAGAGTGGAGGTGGAGAGGATGTTTCCTATAGTGGGGTAGTCTAGGACCAGAGGGACACAGATAGAGTGGGTGTGGAGAGGATGTTTCCTATAGTGGGGGAGTCTAGGACCAGAGTACACAGATAGAGTGGATGTGGAGACGAAGTTTCCTATAGTGGGGGAGTCTAGGACCAGAGGACACAGATAGAGTGGAGGTGGAGAGGATGTTTCCTATAGTGGGGTAGTCTAGGACCAGAGGGACACAGATAGAGTGGGTGTGGAGAGGATGTTTCCTATAGTGGGGGAGTCTAGGACCAGAGGACACAGATAGAGTGGATGTTGAAAAGATGTTTCCTATAGTGGGGGAGTCTAGGACCAGGGACACAGATAGAGTGGATGTAGAGAGGATGTTTCCTATAGTGGGAGAGTGTAGGACCAGAGGACAGAGATAGAGTGGATGTAGAGAGGATGGTTCCTATCGTGGTGCTGTCTGGGACCAGAGGACACAGATTGAGTGGATGTGGAGAGGATGTTCCCTATCGTGGGGCTGTCTGGGACCAGAGGACACAGATAGAGTGGATGTGGAGAGGATGTTTCCTCTAGTGGGGGAGTCTGGGACCAGAGGACACAGATTAAGTGGATGTGGAGAGGATGTTTCCTACAGTGGGAGAGTCTAGGACCAGAGGACACAGATAGAGTGGATGTGGAGAGGATGTTTCCTGTAGTGTGGGGAATCTAGGACCAGAGGACACAGATAGAGTGGATGTGGAGAGGATGTTTCCTATAGTGGGGGAGTCTAGGACCAGAGGACACAGATAGAGTGGATGTGGAGAGGATGTTTCCTATAGTGGGGGAGTCTAGGACCAGAGGACACAGATTGAGTGGATGTGGAGAGGATGTTTCCTATAGTGGGAGAGTCTAGGACCAAGGGCACAGATAGAGTGTATGTGGAGAGGATGTTTCCTGTAGTGTGGGGAATCTAGGACCAGAGGACACAGATAGAGTGGATTTGGAGAGAATGTTTCCTATAGTGGGGGAGTCTAGGACCAGAGGACACAGATAGAGTGGATGTGGAGAGGATGTTTCCTATAGTGGGGGAGTCTAGGACCAGAGTACACAGATAGAGTGGATGTGGAGACGAAGTTTCCTATAGTGGGGGAGTCTAGGACAAGAGGACACAGATAGAGTGCATGTGAAGAGGATGTTTCCTACAGTTGGGGAGTCTAGGACCAGAGGACACAGATAGAGTGGATGTGGAGAGGATGTTTCCTATAGCGTGGGGAGTCTAGGACCAGAGGACACAGATAGAGTGGATGTGGAGATGATGTTTCCTATAGCGTGGGGAGTCTAGGACCAGAGGACTCAGATAGAGTGCACGTGGAGAGGATGTTTCCTATAGTGGGTGAGTCTAGGACCAGAGGACACAGATGGAGTGGATGTGGAGAGGATGTTTCCTATAGTGGGGGAGTCTGTGACCAGAGGACACAGAGTGGATGTGGAGAGGACGTTTCCTGTAGTGGGGGAGTCTAGGACCAGAGGACACAGATAGAGTGGATGTGGAGAGGATGTTCCCTATAGTGGGGGAGTCTAGGAACAGAGGACACAGATAGAGTGTATGTGGAGAGGATGTTTCCTATAGCGTGGGGAGTCTAGGACCAGAGGACACAGATAGAGTGGATGTGGAGTGGATGTTTCCTATAGTGGGGGAGTCTAGGACCAGAGGTCACAGATAGAGTGGATGTGAAGAGGATGTTTCCTATAGTGGGTGAGCCTAGGATCAGAGAACACAGATAGAGTGGATGTGGAGAGGATGTTCCCTATAGTGGGGGAGTCTGGGACCAGAGGACACAGATAGAGTGGATGTGGAGAGGATGTTTCCTATAGTGGGGGAGTCTGGGACCAGAGGGCACAGATAGAGTGGATGTGGAGAGGATGTTTCCTATAGTGGGGGAGTCTGGGACCAGAGGGCACAGATAGAGTGGATGTGGAGAGGATGTTTCCTATAGTGGGGGAGTCTAGGACCAGAGTACACAGATAGAGTGGATGTGGAGACGAAGTTTCCTATAGTGGGGAAGTCTAGGACCAGAGGACAGAGATAGAGCGGAGGTGGAGAGGATGTTTCCTATAGTGGGGGAGTCTAGGACCAGAGGACACAGATAGAGTGGAGGTGGAGAGGATGTTTCCTATAGTGGGGTAGTCTAGGACCAGAGGGACACAGATAGAGTGGATGTGGAGACGAAGTTTCCTATAGTGGGGCAGTCTAGGACCAGAGGACAGAGATAGAGCGGAAGTGGAGAGGATGTTTCCTATAGTGGGGGAGTCTAGGACCAGAGGACAGAGATAGAGTGGATGTTGAAAAGATGTTTCCTATAGTGGGGGAGTCTAGGACCAGAGGACACAGATAGAGTGGATGTTGAAAAGATGTTTCCTATAGTGGGGGAGTCTAGGACCAGGGACACAGATAGAGTGGATGTAGAGAGGATGTTTCCTATAGTGGGAGAGTGTAGGACCAGAGGACAGAGATTGAGTGGATGTGGAGAGGATGTTCCCTATCGTGGGGCTGTCTGGGACCAGAGGACACAGATAGAGTGGATGTGGAGAGGATGTTTCCTCTAGTGGGGGAGTCTGGGACCAGAGGGCACAGATAGAGTGGATGTGAAGAGGATGTTTCCTATAGTGGGGGAGTCTAGGACCAGAGGACACAGATTAAGTGGATGTGGAGAGGATGTTTCCTCTAGTGGGGGAGTCTGGGACCAGAGGACACAGATAGAGTGGATGTGGAGAGGATGTTTCCTATAGTGGTGGGGTCTAGGACCAGAGGACACAGATAGAGTGTATGTGGAGAGGATGTTTCCTATAGCGTGGGGAGTCTAGGACCACAGATAGAGTGGATGTGGAGTGGATGTTTCCTATAGTGGGGGAGTCTAGGACCAGAGGGCACAGATAGAGTGGATGTGAAGAGGATGTTTCCTATAGTGGGTGAGCCTAGGATCAGAGAACACAGATAGAGTGGATGTGGAGAGGATGTTCCCTATAGTGGGGGAGTCTGGGACCAGAGGGCACAGATAGAGTGGATGTGGAGAGGATGTTTCCTATAGTGGGGGAGTCTGGGACCAGAGGGCACAGATAGAGTGGATGTGGAGAGGATGTTTCCTATAGTGGGGGATTCTAGGACCAGAGGACACAGATAGAGTGGATGTGGAGACGAAGTTTCCTATAGTGGGGCAGTCTAGGACCAGAGGACAATGATAGAGCGGAGGTGGAGAGGATGTTTCCTATACTGGGGGAGTCTAGGACCAGAGGACACAGATAGAGTGGAGGTGGAGAGGATGTTTCCTATAGTGGGGTAGTCTAGGACCAGAGGGACACAGATAGAGTGGGTGTGGAGAGGATGTTTCCTATAGCGTGGGGAGTCTAGGACCACAGATAGAGTGGATGTAGAGAGGATGTTTCCTATAGTGGGAGAGTGTAGGACCAGAGGACAGAGATAGAGTGGATGTAGAGAGGATGGTTCCTATCGTGGTGCTGTCTGGGACCAGAGGACACAGATTGAGTGGATGTGGAGAGGATGTTCCCTATCGTGGGGCTGTCTGGGACCAGAGGACACAGATAGAGTGGATGTGGAGAGGATGTTTCCTCTAGTGGGGGAGTCTGGGACCAGAGGACACAGATTAAGTGGATGTGGAGAGGATGTTTCCTACAGTGGGAGAGTCTAGGACCAGAGGACACAGATAGAGTGGATGTGGAGAGGATGTTTCCTGTAGTGTGGGGAATCTAGGACCAGAGGACACAGATAGAGTGGATGTGGAGAGGATGTTTCCTATAGTGGGGGAGTCTAGGACCAGAGGACACAGATAGAGTGGATGTGGAGAGGATGTTTCCTCTAGTGGGGGAGTCTAGGACCAGAGGACACAGATTGAGTGGATGTGGAGAGGATGTTTCCTATAGTGGGAGAGTCTAGGACCAAGGGCACAGATAGAGTGTATGTGGAGAGGATGTTTCCTGTAGTGTGGGGAATCTAGGACCAGAGGACACAGATAGAGTGGATTTGGAGAGAATGTTTCCTATAGTGGGGGAGTCTAGGACCAGAGGACACAGATAGAGTGGATGTGGAGAGGATGTTTCCTATAGTGGGGGAGTCTAGGACCAGAGTACACAGATAGAGTGGATGTGGAGACGAAGTTTCCTATAGTGGGGGAGTCTAGGACAAGAGGACACAGATAGAGTGCATGTGAAGAGGATGTTTCCTATAGTGGGGGAGTCTAGGACCAGAGGACACAGATTAAGTGGATGTGGAGAGGATGTTTCCTCTAGTGGGGGAGTCTGGGACCAGAGGACACAGATAGAGTGGATGTGGAGAGGATGTTTCCTATAGTGGTGGGGTCTAGGACCAGAGGACACAGATAGAGTGTATGTGGAGAGGATGTTTCCTATAGCGTGGGGAGTCTAGGACCACAGATAGAGTGGATGTGGAGTGGATGTTTCCTATAGTGGGGGAGTCTAGGACCAGAGGGCACAGATAGAGTGGATGTGAAGAGGATGTTTCCTATAGTGGGTGAGCCTAGGATCAGAGAACACAGATAGAGTGGATGTGGAGAGGATGTTCCCTATAGTGGGGGAGTCTGGGACCAGAGGGCACAGATAGAGTGGATGTGGAGAGGATGTTTCCTATAGTGGGGGAGTCTGGGACCAGAGGGCACAGATAGAGTGGATGTGGAGAGGATGTTTCCTATAGTGGGGGATTCTAGGACCAGAGGACACAGATAGAGTGGATGTGGAGACGAAGTTTCCTATAGTGGGGCAGTCTAGGACCAGAGGACAATGATAGAGCGGAGGTGGAGAGGATGTTTCCTATAGTGGGGGAGTCTAGGACCAGAGGACACAGATAGAGTGGAGGTGGAGAGGATGTTTCCTATAGTGGGGTAGTCTAGGACCAGAGGGACACAGATAGAGTGGGTGTGGAGAGGATGTTTCCTATAGCGTGGGGAGTCTAGGACCACAGATAGAGTGGATGTAGAGAGGATGTTTCCTATAGTGGGAGAGTGTAGGACCAGAGGACAGAGATAGAGTGGATGTAGAGAGGATGGTTCCTATCGTGGTGCTGTCTGGGACCAGAGGACACAGATTGAGTGGATGTGGAGAGGATGTTCCCTATCGTGGGGCTGTCTGGGACCAGAGGACACAGATAGAGTGGATGTGGAGAGGATGTTTCCTCTAGTGGGGGAGTCTGGGACCAGAGGACACAGATTAAGTGGATGTGGAGAGGATGTTTCCTACAGTGGGAGAGTCTAGGACCAGAGGACACAGATAGAGTGGATGTGGAGAGGATGTTTCCTGTAGTGTGGGGAATCTAGGACCAGAGGACACAGATAGAGTGGATGTGGAGAGGATGTTTCCTATAGTGGGGGAGTCTAGGACCAGAGGACACAGATAGAGTGGATGTGGAGAGGATGTTTCCTCTAGTGGGGGAGTCTAGGACCAGAGGACACAGATTGAGTGGATGTGGAGAGGATGTTTCCTATAGTGGGAGAGTCTAGGACCAAGGGCACAGATAGAGTGTATGTGGAGAGGATGTTTCCTGTAGTGTGGGGAATCTAGGACCAGAGGACACAGATAGAGTGGATTTGGAGAGAATGTTTCCTATAGTGGGGGAGTCTAGGACCAGAGGACACAGATAGAGTGGATGTGGAGAGGATGTTTCCTATAGTGGGGGAGTCTAGGACCAGAGTACACAGATAGAGTGGATGTGGAGACGAAGTTTCCTATAGTGGGGGAGTCTAGGACAAGAGGACACAGATAGAGTGCATGTGAAGAGGATGTTTCCTACAGTTGGGGAGTCTAGGACCAGAGGACACAGATAGAGTGGATGTGGAGAGGATGTTTCCTATAGCGTGGGGAGTCTAGGACCAGAGGACACAGATAGAGTGGATGTGGAGAGGATGTTTCCTATAGCGTGGGGAGTCTAGGACCAGAGGACTCAGATAGAGTGCACGTGGAGAGGATGTTTCCTATAGTGGGTGAGTCTAGGACCAGAGGACACAGATGGAGTGGATGTGGAGAGGATGTTTCCTATAGTGGGGGAGTCTGGGACCAGAGGACACAGAGTGGATGTGGAGAGGACGTTTCCTGTAGTGGGGGAGTCTAGGACCAGAGGACACAGATAGAGTGGATGTGGAGAGGATGTTCCCTATAGTGGGGGAGTCTAGGAACAGAGGACACAGATAGAGTGTATGTGGAGAGGATGTTTCCTATAGCGTGGGGAGTCTAGGACCAGAGGACACAGATAGAGTGGATGTGGAGTGGATGTTTCCTATAGTGGGGGAGTCTAGGACCAGAGGTCACAGATAGAGTGGATGTGAAGAGGATGTTTCCTATAGTGGGTGAGCCTAGGATCAGAGAACACAGATAGAGTGGATGTGGAGAGGATGTTCCCTATAGTGGGGGAGTCTGGGACCAGAGGACACAGATAGAGTGGATGTGGAGAGGATGTTTCCTATAGTGGGGGAGTCTGGGACCAGAGGGCACAGATAGAGTGGATGTGGAGAGGATGTTTCCTATAGTGGGGGAGTCTGGGACCAGAGGGCACAGATAGAGTGGATGTGGAGAGGATGTTTCCTATAGTGGGGGAGTCTAGGACCAGAGTACACAGATAGAGTGGATGTGGAGACGAAGTTTCCTATAGTGGGGAAGTCTAGGACCAGAGGACAGAGATAGAGCGGAGGTGGAGAGGATGTTTCCTATAGTGGGGGAGTCTAGGACCAGAGGACACAGATAGAGTGGAGGTGGAGAGGATGTTTCCTATAGTGGGGTAGTCTAGGACCAGAGGGACACAGATAGAGTGGATGTGGAGACGAAGTTTCCTATAGTGGGGCAGTCTAGGACCAGAGGACAGAGATAGAGCGGAAGTGGAGAGGATGTTTCCTATAGTGGGGGAGTCTAGGACCAGAGGACAGAGATAGAGTGGATGTTGAAAAGATGTTTCCTATAGTGGGGGAGTCTAGGACCAGAGGACACAGATAGAGTGGATGTTGAAAAGATGTTTCCTATAGTGGGGGAGTCTAGGACCAGGGACACAGATAGAGTGGATGTAGAGAGGATGTTTCCTATAGTGGGAGAGTGTAGGACCAGAGGACAGAGATTGAGTGGATGTGGAGAGGATGTTCCCTATCGTGGGGCTGTCTGGGACCAGAGGACACAGATAGAGTGGATGTGGAGAGGATGTTTCCTCTAGTGGGGGAGTCTGGGACCAGAGGGCACAGATAGAGTGGATGTGAAGAGGATGTTTCCTATAGTGGGGGAGTCTAGGACCAGAGGACACAGATTAAGTGGATGTGGAGAGGATGTTTCCTCTAGTGGGGGAGTCTGGGACCAGAGGACACAGATAGAGTGGATGTGGAGAGGATGTTTCCTATAGTGGTGGGGTCTAGGACCAGAGGACACAGATAGAGTGTATGTGGAGAGGATGTTTCCTATAGCGTGGGGAGTCTAGGACCACAGATAGAGTGGATGTGGAGTGGATGTTTCCTATAGTGGGGGAGTCTAGGACCAGAGGGCACAGATAGAGTGGATGTGAAGAGGATGTTTCCTATAGTGGGTGAGCCTAGGATCAGAGAACACAGATAGAGTGGATGTGGAGAGGATGTTCCCTATAGTGGGGGAGTCTGGGACCAGAGGGCACAGATAGAGTGGATGTGGAGAGGATGTTTCCTATAGTGGGGGAGTCTGGGACCAGAGGGCACAGATAGAGTGGATGTGGAGACGAAGTTTCCTATAGTGGGGCAGTCTAGGACCAGAGGACAATGATAGAGCGGAGGTGGAGAGGATGTTTCCTATACTGGGGGAGTCTAGGACCAGAGGACACAGATAGAGTGGAGGTGGAGAGGATGTTTCCTATAGTGGGGTAGTCTAGGACCAGAGGGACACAGATAGAGTGGGTGTGGAGAGGATGTTTCCTATAGTGGGGGAGTCTAGGACCAGAGTACACAGATAGAGTGGATGTGGAGACGAAGTTTCCTATAGTGGGGCAGTCTAGGACCAGAGGACAGAGATAGAGCGGAAGTGGAGAGGATGTTTCCTATAGTGGGGGAGTCTAGGACCAGAGGACAGAGATAGAGTGGATGTTGAAAAGATGTTTCCTATAGTGGGGGAGTCTAGGACCAGAGGACACAGATAGAGTGGATGTTGAAAAGATGTTTCCTATAGTGGGGGAGTCTAGGACCAGGGACACAGATAGAGTGGATGTAGAGAGGATGTTTCCTATAGTGGGAGAGTGTAGGACCAGAGGACAGAGATTGAGTGGATGTGGAGAGGATGTTCCCTATCGTGGGGCTGTCTGGGACCAGAGGACACAGATAGAGTGGATGTGGAGAGGATGTTTCCTCTAGTGGGGGAGTCTGGGACCAGAGGGCACAGATAGAGTGGATGTGAAGAGGATGTTTCCTATAGTGGGGGAGTCTAGGACCAGAGGACACAGATTAAGTGGATGTGGAGAGGATGTTTCCTCTAGTGGGGGAGTCTGGGACCAGAGGACACAGATAGAGTGGATGTGGAGAGGATGTTTCCTATAGTGGTGGGGTCTAGGACCAGAGGACACAGATAGAGTGTATGTGGAGAGGATGTTTCCTATAGCGTGGGGAGTCTAGGACCACAGATAGAGTGGATGTGGAGTGGATGTTTCCTATAGTGGGGGAGTCTAGGACCAGAGGGCACAGATAGAGTGGATGTGAAGAGGATGTTTCCTATAGTGGGTGAGCCTAGGATCAGAGAACACAGATAGAGTGGATGTGGAGAGGATGTTCCCTATAGTGGGGGAGTCTGGGACCAGAGGGCACAGATAGAGTGGATGTGGAGAGGATGTTTCCTATAGTGGGGGAGTCTGGGACCAGAGGGCACAGATAGAGTGGATGTGGAGAGGATGTTTCCTATAGTGGGGGATTCTAGGACCAGAGGACACAGATAGAGTGGATGTGGAGACGAAGTTTCCTATAGTGGGGCAGTCTAGGACCAGAGGACAATGATAGAGCGGAGGTGGAGAGGATGTTTCCTATACTGGGGGAGTCTAGGACCAGAGGACACAGATAGAGTGGAGGTGGAGAGGATGTTTCCTATAGTGGGGTAGTCTAGGACCAGAGGGACACAGATAGAGTGGGTGTGGAGAGGATGTTTCCTATAGTGGGGGAGTCTAGGACCAGAGTACACAGATAGAGTGGATGTGGAGACGAAGTTTCCTATAGTGGGGGAGTCTAGGACCAGAGGACACAGATAGAGTGGAGGTGGAGAGGATGTTTCCTATAGTGGGGTAGTCTAGGACCAGAGGGACACAGATAGAGTGGGTGTGGAGAGGATGTTTCCTATAGTGGGGGAGTCTAGGACCAGAGGACACAGATAGAGTGGATGTTGAAAAGATGTTTCCTATAGTGGGGGAGTCTAGGACCAGGGACACAGATAGAGTGGATGTAGAGAGGATGTTTCCTATAGTGGGAGAGTGTAGGACCAGAGGACAGAGATAGAGTGGATGTAGAGAGGATGGTTCCTATCGTGGTGCTGTCTGGGACCAGAGGACACAGATTGAGTGGATGTGGAGAGGATGTTCCCTATCGTGGGGCTGTCTGGGACCAGAGGACACAGATAGAGTGGATGTGGAGAGGATGTTTCCTCTAGTGGGGGAGTCTGGGACCAGAGGACACAGATTAAGTGGATGTGGAGAGGATGTTTCCTACAGTGGGAGAGTCTAGGACCAGAGGACACAGATAGAGTGGATGTGGAGAGGATGTTTCCTGTAGTGTGGGGAATCTAGGACCAGAGGACACAGATAGAGTGGATGTGGAGAGGATGTTTCCTATAGTGGGGGAGTCTAGGACCAGAGGACACAGATAGAGTGGATGTGGAGAGGATGTTTCCTATAGTGGGGGAGTCTAGGACCAGAGGACACAGATTGAGTGGATGTGGAGAGGATGTTTCCTATAGTGGGAGAGTCTAGGACCAAGGGCACAGATAGAGTGTATGTGGAGAGGATGTTTCCTGTAGTGTGGGGAATCTAGGACCAGAGGACACAGATAGAGTGGATTTGGAGAGAATGTTTCCTACAGTGGGGAGTCTAGGACCAGAGGACACAGATAGAGTGGATGTGGAGAGGATGTTTCCTATAGTGGGGGAGTCTAGGACCAGAGTACACAGATAGAGTGGATGTGGAGACGAAGTTTCCTATAGTGGGGGAGTCAAGGACAAGAGGACACAGATAGAGTGCATGTGAAGAGGATGTTTCCTATAGTGGGGAGTCTAGGACCAGAGGACACAGATTAAGTGGATGTGGAGAGGATGTTTCCTCTAGTGGGGGAGTCTGGGACCAGAGGACACAGATAGAGTGGATGTGGAGAGGATGTTTCCTATAGTGGTGGGGT